>NW_002987448.1:0-1190 GCF_000006295.1 Pediculus humanus corporis | reverse complement strand
ATAAGGGAGGGGAAATCTCCAACCGTATAAGCTAAACATAATATACATACAATATGCCAAAAATTACCAGAAATTCATTGTCGGAGGTAGGTGTGTGTGTGTGTGTGTGCGAAAGAAAGAATGAAAGAGAGAGAAAGGGAAAAGAAAGAAAGGGAGGAAGAGAGATAGAAGTGAATGAAAGAGGTGAGTGAGAGATTTGAGTGAGAGAGGGGAGTGAATGAGAAGGATGAGAGAGGTGAGTGAGAGAGGTGAATGAATGAGAAGGAAGAGAGATTTGAATGAGAGAGGTGAGTGAATGAGAAGGAAGAGAGATTTGAGTGAAAGAGGTGAATGAGAGATTTGAATGAGAGAGGTGAATGAATGAGAAGGAAGAGAGATTTGAATGAGAGAGGTGAGTGAATGAGAAGGAAGAGAGATTTGAGTGAAAGAGGTGAGTGAGAGATTTGAATGAGAGAGGTGAATGAATGAGAAGGAAGAGAGATTTGAATGAGAGAGGTGAATGAATGAGAAGGAAGAGAGATTTGAATGAGAGAGGTGAGTGAATGAGAAGGAAGAGAGATTTGAGTGAAAGAGGTGAGTGAGAGATTTGAATGAGAGAGGTGAATGAATGAGAAGGAAGAGAGATTTGAATGAGAGAGGTGAGTGAATGAGAAGGAAGAGAGATTTGAGTGAAAGAGGTGAGTGAGAGATTTGAATGAGAGAGGTGAATGAATGAGAAGGAAGAGAGATTTGAATGAGAGAGGTGAATGAATGAGAAGGAAGAGAGATTTGAATGAGAGAGGTGTGAGTGAGAGAGAGATTTGAGTGAAAGAGGTGAGTGAGAGATTTGAATGAGAGAGGTGAATGAATGAGAAGGAAGAGAGATTTGAATGAGAGAGGTGTGAGTGAGAGAGAGGTGAGAGTGAGAGAGGTGAGAGTGAGAGAGGTGAGAGTGAGAGAGGTGAGAGTGAGAGAGGTGAGAGTGAGAGAGGTGAGAGTGAGAGAGGTGAGAGTGAGAGAGGTGAGAGTGAGAGAGGTGAGAGTGAGAGAGGTGAGAGAGTGTGAGAGGTGAGAGAGTGTGAGAGGTGAGTATAGAGCATGCGGTGAGATTAATAACTACATCACTAGAAAACTACAATAATACCCCCACGAGTGCGTGTCCTCCCCACCCCCCTTTCCGCCCCCCTCACGAGCGCGTGTCCTCCCCACCC
>NW_002987449.1:0-1413 GCF_000006295.1 Pediculus humanus corporis | reverse complement strand
GTGATATACACGTATATACAGTAAAGTTATTTTAAATTAAAATAATTGAAAATATTTTTTTTTATTGTTGTTTGTTGTTGTTGATTGAATTGGACTACATTGTTTCCAGAGGTTAAACAATTAACCGGAAATCACATAACCTGTGTCGGGACAAGGTTTCTATCGGGGGGAAGGGAAGGGGGGAGAAAACGAAATACAAAAGTATCCAGGGTTGCTTTTGTTTAAAAAACAATCAAGTTTGCGAAAGCAATGGAATGTGTTGTTGTTGTTGTTGCAATTTTTTTTTTTTTTCCTTTTATATAATGATGGGATGATGATGAGGAGAATGATGACGACGACGATCTTTTGTTGTCATAAAAAAAAAAAAAAAAAAAAAAAGAGCAGATGGTTTTTGATTTCGCATCGCAAAAGAAGGGAGGGAGCTCTGAATTACCATTTCCGCTTTTAAATTACCTCGTCGTTTTTACATTATCTAATTTCTTTTATTTTCATATTGAGTTTAAGTATAGGATAATTGAAACCTTTTATTTGTGGGAAAATTTTTATAAAATTAAAATCATTTTCTTGTCAAGTCTTCATTGTGGAAAATTTTTTTAAAAATCTTTTGCAAATTGTATACGTAAGCAAACCGCGAGTGTTTGCGTGTGTGTGTGTGTGAGAGAGAGAGAGAGAGAAAATTGAAAGAAAAATATTAAATACGAGTTTGAAGTCACTTTTTCTTTTTTGCTACTCTCTCTCTCTCTCTCTCTCTCTCTCTCTCTCTCTCTCTCTCTCTCTCTCTCTCTCTCTCTCTCTCTCTCTCTCTCTCTCTCTCTCTCTCACTCGTTGACTTTTACGAAATTTAACATTGAAAATGATGAATGTTGGTCGTAAAATGTGTGTCAATGCACGTGCGTGCACGCGTTTATTTGTTGTCAGAGAGTTTTCTGTTGTTTTTTTTACGGTAATTACATACGAAAAAGGTTAAAAATAAAATTTTCACATCTTGTTCAACCTATAATAACATAACCCCTTTTTGACCTCTTATTATTATTAATAATAATAATAATAAAAATTGGTTAAAAATAAAACTTCGAAATATTGAAAACGTGGTATCAATCAATCATAGGAAAAACTATCGATTTTTAGTCTCTCTCTGTGTGTGTGTGCGTGTGTTTGTTTGCATGGGTACAACTTTTACTTTTTTCTCACTTCTTCCAAGGTGGTATGAAAAATTTTTTTCTAACCGTTAAAATCATTAAATTAACCGTAACCGATCGATAATAATTACGGAAATCAAATCTTGCGTTCATTTGTTTTCTTTTTGACGGTTTTGTTTTACTTTCTCGTCTTCTGCTTTTTTCTTTCTGTCTGTATGGTTTTTTTTTTTTCGTGGCACAAGAAAGAAAATAACGAGTTAAAATTAGAGAGAGA
>NW_002987450.1:0-1215 GCF_000006295.1 Pediculus humanus corporis | reverse complement strand
AAATAAAAAAAAAAAATTTTCAGTATTAATTGGATTATCGTCGAAAGAATTTTTTTTTTTATTTTTTCGGAAGGGGGATTTATTTACCGTTTTTTTGGATTATTTCCCACCCACTCACCCCCCATTCACTTCTTCCCCTCTCCCCTCGTGGGTGGTATATAATTTAATCTCGTTTTATCCATTTTTTTGTTAAAAAAAAAAAAAAAAAAATTTCAAAACGTACAACAAAATTCAGTAAATAAATAAACAAATAAATTTGTTATAAATGCTTCACCTGTTGTGTTTGTTGTTGTACATCTTTTGAATTCGAGTGTTTTCTAAAGGTACGATAAAAAAAAAAGAAAAAATTTTTATTCCCACGAGTTTTTTCCTTTTTTTTGTATTGTTGGCATCGCCGAAAGAATATTATTATTTTTGCAAAAGATTTGTCCAATTTTTTTTTTTTTAACTTTTAAAATTTTCTTACCTACCACGTTTTAGAGGAGGTATTTATAATGAGAGAGAGAGAGAGATTGACAGAAAGAGAAACAAAGAGAGTTAGAAAGGGAGAGAGAGAGAGAGAGAGAGAAAGAGTTCTAAGGTATAAAAAGAAGGATACATAGATAGAGAAACAGAGAGAGAGAGGGACACACCAAGAGAAGAAGAAAGACAAGTCAAGAGAGAGACAAAGAGAGAAAGAAACAGAGGGAGAAACAAACAGAAACAAAGAGACAGAGAGAGAGAAAGACAAATAGAGACAAAGTGACAGAGAAAGAGAGGCAAAGAGACAGAGAGACAGAGAGAGAGACAAACAGAAACAAACAGACAGAGAGAGAGACAAGCAGAGACAAAGTGACAGAGAAAGAGAAAGAGAGGCAAAGTGACAGAGAGAGAAAGAGAGAGAGAGAGAGAGAGAGAAAGGAAGCACAAGTCAAAAGTATTTTTTACGACATAATTACAAAACAAATTTTTTTTTTTTTTGTTCAGTTACGCCTATGTTGTTTCCGATGATCGTGGCACAGGTACAAATTAAAAAAAAAAAAATCGTGGATCTCGTGCCTGATAGCAGTTAAGAAAAAAATACAAAAATGAGACTACAAGTATCTACCCTAAGGGTTAGTCGTCCATTACCAGTCGTCCAGTATTTAAAATATTTAAAATTTTTTTTTTTTAAATATGTAAAAAAAAAAAGGGTTGAAAAGCGAGAGAAAGAGAGAGAAAGATAGAGAAAGAGAA
>NW_002987451.1:0-1163 GCF_000006295.1 Pediculus humanus corporis | reverse complement strand
TTTTAAAAAAAAAAAAAAAAAAAAAAGATTATTATAATACGTTGTTTTGTAATTTGCACCCGGTTTTGTCATTAACCCCTTTGGAAATAATAATAATAATAATAATAATTATTATTATTATTATTATTGTTTTTGAATTAAGAAATGAAAAACGTTCAAGAATCGAAGAGTAGTTTGTAAGGTTGTGTAAATGGATACTTTACGAAATGAGGGGAAATTTAAAATGTGTGTGTTGGCTAAACTGCTAGTTTTTCAAAAAAAAATCACGACCGGTCCTGAAAAAAAATAAGGATCGCCCCCTTTGAAAAAAAAAAAAAATATTTTTCGAATTCGAAGAAGAATTTTACTTAGGCAACGTGTCGATTGTCCGTTGAAGCAGACGACAAAATTGAAAATGATTGAAAAATGGCGAATAAGAAGAGAACATTTATTGTTCCTTTGTGATGCGTACGAGAGATTTCATCTTTTTTTTTCCTCCCTCTCCACACCCTCAGCCCCCAATGGGGACGTCAAAAATTTTAATTTATTTTTTCTTTTTTCCAGATCGGATTGCCAATCATCATCATCATCAGCTTTTATTTACAACAATGACGTTGTTTTTCAAAATAAATTGTTTACCACGTACGCATATGTTGTGTTTGTACGTGCGGTGATTCGTTTTTTTCTGTGAAAACTGGAAGTTGGACCTCGTGCACCCAAAATTGGTATCAAAAACGAGGAGCAAGCGAGAAGGGCCTTGTGGTGGGTTTTTTTTTTAAACTTTTGGGGCCAGCTGCCGATTTTTTGGTACCTTCGCCATATGCCCCGAACGACCTGGCCTTTACCACCTGGCGATCTAAGCACAAATATATATTTTACTCGCAGTCAAGTTTTCGTGACGATGAGTATACTCGCACAATAAACACATCGGAACTCGTGTTAGGTGTATGAAGTGCTGAAGAAACGTTTTGGGTATTTAAATTCGACGCGGATGAAAGTATCGAAATTCCCCAAGGGTGAGTTTATTTATTTATTTTTTGTTTTGTTTTTATACGGATGAGATATTTCTTAAGTGACGTCATCCATTTCGCTCATAATACCGTGAACATTATGCGGTAGATCTGGAGGAATCGTTTTGGAAATCAATATGGCGTCCCATTGCAGATTTTTACCCCCCAAAAAAT
>NW_002987452.1:0-1467 GCF_000006295.1 Pediculus humanus corporis | reverse complement strand
ATAAAAAACGTAAACGGTGGCGCGAAATTTAAATGGGAAAAAAATATTAAAAAAATAACGACGACAATAACCGTTAATCGGAAGCACTTGAATTATCAAATTCAAATCCCTTCCTACCACCCCCCTCCCCGCGCGAACGACGGAATCCTTTTAACGCCCGAAATTTTTTTTTTCCTTTTATTATTAAAAGAATTTTCTTAATTTTCAAAATTTCTGGAAAAAAATTCTACGATGCCATATTATCATTTTCTTTTCCTTTTCCCCTTCTCCCTCTCCTCTCCCGTAAAATTTTCCACATTCGTTTATATCGATTTTAAATTTTTTTTGTTAAATCGGCAAACTTCCTCCTCTCTTCGTCCGATTCGCCATTGACTCCCCTGCCCCAGGGAGGGTGGAGGAAGAAATAAGAGTTGGTAATCACGTGACCCGGCACATATTCAACGAACAAGACAATCATTTCGTAATCGGTAAAAGTAGAAGAAAAAATTCGAGAAAAAAAAACCTCACCGATTAACGAACGACGTAACTAAGGCAACGCTATCATAGTATCATGTTTTTAAAGTTCAATGACCTCTAGAGTACGACGACAGGTATTACGATATCAAATATAGAATTTTCGCGAAACGTTTACTCATCACACACACACACACACACACACATTTTTTCTTCCTTCCTTCCTTTTTCCTTCCCTTTCCTCCCTCGCACAACTTGTTACCCTTTCTAGAAAAATCTCCCTCTTCGATATTGTTGTGATCCCAACGAAATGTGATATATTTTTGATAAGTGAATGAGAATAGTGACTCCATTCACACAGTAGACGCAAAGTCAGCATGTCTGGAAGCTTCGCTTTTCTTATCTAATCTTAAGTGCTAGTGAATGAATAATGACTAGCGATTGTTTTGGTCTTCATATAAATAGTGGGCTTCAGCACCACGTCTTGGTCTTTCGACATCAGTCCGTCAGTCAGTGCATCTTAGGTTGGATTCAAGAACATCACATTCTATTTCCGTTTACTTTACATTTAGTGTTTAACTGATAAGTAGTGTAATTAGTGGTATTTCTGGTTAATATAATACATAAGATAGAATTTGTCTATTTATTATATTAAATATCCAAATCAACTGCGACCATACTACAAATCAGCAAGACCGAATTCCTCGAGAACGAGATCCATAACATAAATTGGCGCAGTCGGTAGGATCCCTTCTGGACACCAAGTGAACCATTAGAATAGAATATTATTCGTTCTGCGGTGGTGAGTTTCAACTCTTTGTCGGAGTCGAGGAGAAAAATTCAAGTAAGTGGAAATTTTAAGAATTGCTCATTAACATATCCAATATGCCTAAACCTGATGCACCTCCACAAAGTACTTCCCAAACGTTATCTCTAGAATTCCTATGCAGATTCATTCCTAACGAATTTTCTGGAGAGCGGGACCAACTAAACAGCTTCATCTCCGCTTGTACC
>NW_002987453.1:11276-12338 GCF_000006295.1 Pediculus humanus corporis | reverse complement strand
AATGGTTTTGAATTTTCCTCTATTTAATAAACTTCCTGTTGTTGTTTGTATTTGAAAGATAGAGACAACGTTTATTGCCTCCTTATTATTATGTTTACCCTTTTCTTTGTAATTTCTTCTGAATTAAATGCTGCTTAATGCATTTTCCACCGTTTTCCCTTGGACAACGTACCAAGAATCCTAGAAAACGTACCTAGAATCTTTTAGGCCTAACTTATAAGGTTTGCCAAGTTCAATAGGACCTCACTCGTTCGTAACTCCTTTGAAAAAAATAATTGGATGTTTTGCTACGTTATTCTAAAAGAGTACCAACAAGGTTCTTGATACCTGAAACGTTAAAAATAATTCGATTATTACAATCTTAACTAAAAATTACAAATTATTTACAAGTGTGATTATTTTTCATTATTATTTTTTCGTCAAAGTGAAATAAATAAATTTTCAATGTGAGACTATCTTCGAATTCCGTTTGCGTTCTCAAAAGTTCAAGCTCGGTAAGATAAACAGCCAATCGATCATATACCTTGAAGGGGAAAAAAAAATTAATATTCGCCATTTTCAATTTTGCTTGTAATCGAGGAAATTTAAAATAAAAAAAAAAAAAAAATGACTCACGTAATTAAGTACAGTAACGCAAATTAAATTAACAACAGCAGCCGTAGCTGGAATAACAATAACCGTATAAGTGTAGGAATTTTGTTCATCGGGGGGTTTGATCAATGAAAAAGCAGATAATGCAGACATTCTGTAAAACACGACAGCAAAAACAGCTCCAACTGCAGGTCTAACCTAAAATTTTTTTTTTTTTTTTAATAATAAATTTTTGTTTTATTCATGCATTTCATTTTTTTGTTTTTTTAAATTCAAGTAACTGAATACATACTAATAATAAAACCACGGAAAAACTAAGAACCATATTGGGTATTCGAATTTTCCAAAAAGGCACGTAAGGCTCCGTCATTTTTGTTATAACGTTTACTTTTTCTTTTATGAATTTTTTATACTTTGAACTAACCGATACCAAATATCCTGGTCTGGGTGGTTCGGCTGCTAAATCAAACG
>NW_002987453.1:0-2837 GCF_000006295.1 Pediculus humanus corporis | reverse complement strand
AAAAATTTTTACACAAATAATAAAACAACGATCGATCCCGACGCAAATCATTTATTTCCCTTAAAAAATTAATACCGTTATTATTATTATTATTATTATTATTACAATCATTATTATTATTATTATTATTATTATTGATATTTACATAATTACAACGCGTATAATTGTTTCTTTTTTTTTTTTCTCGGAAAAGTAAAACGTTAAAATTTTTGGCCTGACAAAATAAATCAAAATTTGTTTTTCGCGTCGACGAGTTTCATTCGTTCGAAAAAGTGGAAAAACGGAAATGAACCGAAACGACTTTTTTTTTCTTTATTGGGGAGTCATTTCCTTCGAAGACTAGATGATGTACATCACACACACACACACACACGATATATATAATGTCTACACGTTTAATCGAGGCGGGAAGGGGGTGCGTGATGGGGTTTGGGTAGTAATCGCTCCTCCTTCACTCACTGGCAACATTTTCCAAGGAAATTTACCGTCAAAGAGCACCGTTTTGCTTACGGTGAAGATGAAAGTGAGTTTATCAGATAGGGTGGGGGGACGTGAGGACGGAGCCCTGTCCTTTCGGCTCACGCAGATACTAACAGGACGCGGTGTCTTTGGCTCGTACCTTGCGCGCATTGGCAGAGAGGAAGCAACGGAGTGTTGGTTCTGCCGTGCGCTTGAGGACGATGTCGGACACACGTTGTCGGAGTGCCCAAGATAGGCCCAAGACAGGCGACGCCCCATTCAGGTTATTGAAGGAAGGGGGCGGGAACCTGACCGTCAGGGGATTGGCGGAGGGTATCCTTTGCGGTTCCAGGAAATGGTCCACCGTTATTTCGATTACTACGGAAAGTTAAATGAAATAACAGTAGGAGAAAAATTCCCCATTCCCAATATCGAGAAAATTCTAGATCAATTAGGACATTCAAAATATTTCACCACACTTGATTCGAGCATCAGGTTTTCATCAAATCCCTGTGAAAAAGGCTCACCAACTCAAGACGTCTTTCTCTACTCCTCTAGGACATTAAGAATTTACCCGAATGCCGTTTGGCCTAAAAAATGCACCCTCTACTTTCCAAAGACTAATATTGAACACCGTTTTAACAGGATTGCAAGGTTTACAGTGTTTCGTGTACCTTGACGACATAGTCATTCATGCTAGTTCTATCGAAGAACATGAAACTACAAATTAAAAGCCGCCACCTCTGATAAACTCCGGCAAAACAATCTGAATTTACAACCAGACAAATGCGAATTTCTAAAGAGGGGAAATTGTCTACCTGAGATATATCATGAGCGATGACGGTGTCCCAACCTAATCCTGAAAAGGTGCAAGGCATAACCTCATTCCCTACTCTTAAAAATGTGTCAGAGATATCAAATCCTTCCAAGAACTCGTTGGTTACTATCGAAGATTAATAAAGAATTTCTCACAAATAGCGAAACCCTTGACCTGTCCTCTAAAAAAGGATCAGACTTGTCTCTGGACTGAAAAGGAACAGAAAGCATTTGACTAACAAACCTTAACTCCAATATCCAGACTTCAATAAGGAATTCGTATTAACTAAAGATCCTAGATGAGAATCACGTCTCAAAGTTAGCGGATCACATTTCGGGTTTGCGAAAACCTACAAAAGAATCAAAGAAAATTTCAAGTGGGAATCCACGGGAAAAGAAAAGTGCGTCTTTTCAGGAAAATAAACCCCTTAAGGTACCGTACCACCTCTTGAAATTAAAGACAAATAGAAGCGGCACACCAGAATGCCATTATTGTGTTATGTTCGGTTCGTTCTTTATTTTGTAAGTAATGAACAAGCACTTAAAACTATCACTATAACAAAACTAATATTAATGGATAAGAACTTATTACAGCTAGACAATCAAAAATCAAATGAACGCGTGCAAAGCTGTGTAGCTTCCCTATATTACTTCGGTCTTTCGTTAGTCAACTGTTTCGAACGTTCAACAATGCAGACGAGCAAACACTTGCAAAAGAAAAAGTTTCTAGAAGCTTCGCTTCTAAAGAAGAACAATTTGAGTTCATCGCCAGTCTTTTGTTTATAAAAATTAAAAAAATGTGAATATTGAGTACGGGATCATAACAATTGGAATGGGAAAATACATAGAATCCCATCAAGAGGACCCTATCTTAGCCCAAGTTATACATGCAGAAGAAAAAACTACAAAAAAAGGAGTTCTGAAAAGGGCAAAACAAATCGTCCAAGAAAATAAAGAAAACGAGATAATGGAAGAGAGGCAATTTTACAACATTTTTCAACAGTAAAAAAACAAAGAAAAGGGCAAAAAAAAAAAAAAAAAGAAAAGAAAAAGAAACCAAAAGCGAATCAATTCTTTTGTCATTTTAGCCTGCCTCCGCTTTGAATTTTAAATTTTTTTTCCCCGCTTTCAGGTACCTGAATTATTTTTACAATGACTTGTTTTCTTTTTTTTTTTTTAAATGACCCAAACTTCACGTAAGGTAAACACGAGTCAACAATGTTTTTTTAAACCCTATACCCCAAAAAAAAAAAAAAAAAAAAAATTTATTTTACTGCTTTTTACAAGTCGAGAGACCAACCTAAACCTAAACCTTTCAAACAGTTTTATTTTTGCATTCTCCCGATTCGAATCCATCCGTCGTCCGAATTTTTTTTAAGGGGTAGAAGAGTAGGTTGAAAATGGAAAATAAAGAAAATTACGAAGTGACACTAGTGGCTCAAGGTGAAATTTTCGACGTGAAAAAAAATCCGTTGATTTTATCGAGTCCGTATTTTAAAAATATCGTTCAAGTAAGTTGAAAAACCAATTTTTTTTTTTTTTTATAAACAAATCAATCACTT
>NW_002987454.1:0-1257 GCF_000006295.1 Pediculus humanus corporis | reverse complement strand
CATTTCTAATAAAGTCCTTTTGCTGTTGTTGTCTGTCGATAAAATGATGAAGTCAAAGTTAATCTTATTAGTTTTATGCAGGAATAAATAAAATAAAAAAAGAAAAAAATTTTTTTTTTATTTTTCTGTTGCTGAAAATTTTTTTTTTTTTTTCGTTTCACTCGTCTTTCTCTCTTTCTCTCTCTATCCTCTTTTTCTCTTTCCTTTCCCCTTTCTTTCATCCCCTCTGTATTCCCTGTGGAATCCAATTTGGTTTTCATCGTTTTTTATTTTTTTATTTTTATTTTATTTCATTTTTTTTTTATTTTTTTTTTTCATGAATGCTGATTGTGCAATAAATCTTTTGAAGTTGAAAAGGAAAATCAGTTTATATTTGACCGGAAGTTGGCGGAAGTGAAGAGAGAGAGAGAGAGGAAAGAGAAGTAGGAAGAGGGTAAAATAAGGGGGAGAGAGAGGGAAAGAGGGGGGAAGGCAATAGCAAAAGGTGATGATGATGTTGATGGTGATGGTGATAGTTATGGTGATGGTAGTGGTGGTGGTGGTGGTGGTGCCGGCGGCGGCTGTCGTCGTCTGCTTAATTTATTGGGTTTTTTTTTCCCAATGATTTGCTTCCGATTTGGAAAACGACAAAATTTTTTTTTGGTAATTTTTATTCTTTATGAGGATGGTGTACGTAACGTTGGGGAGTGAGTAGGAGGACGAGGACAGGTGTGTCGGGGGTGGGGGGGACGATGAGGGCAATGATGGACGACAAACGATCTCGTCGTAATATAATATACGGCCGACAACGACACGACGATGGATTTGCGTGCCACGAGTTTTTTGTTTTTTTTGGAAAAGGGAGGGTGGGTAATGAAATTTTATTCGGGGGAGCGCGATGAAGCGGAAAAACCTCTAGAAAATTTTTTTTTTAATTTTTATGAAGAGGGAGGGTGAAGGTCGTCGAAAGCGGAGAGAAACGAAAAATGTCAAAAAATAATAATAATGATAATAATAAATCGATTGGGAATGATTTGTGAACGTCGTTAAATTTTTTTCTGTTTTTTTTTTTTTCTA
Source organism: Pediculus humanus corporis (assembly GCF_000006295.1). Taxonomy (NCBI): domain Eukaryota; kingdom Metazoa; phylum Arthropoda; class Insecta; order Psocodea; family Pediculidae; genus Pediculus; species Pediculus humanus. The sequence goes on along the minus strand of NW_002987454.1, from coordinate 201 downwards.
CCAATTGTCTGCTCGGGAACAAAAAACTTTTTTATTATTATTTTTAAAGAGAAAGGGGAAAGGTCAAAGGTTTAGAGAAAAGGTAAAAGAAATTTGTAAAGCCACGACAAACAAAAAAAAAAAAAAAAATTGTATAAAAAAAGTATTTGTGACCAATATATATATATATAAAAAATAAGAAAATTTTACCGAGAATTTAGG
>NW_002987455.1:0-2324 GCF_000006295.1 Pediculus humanus corporis | reverse complement strand
GCTTTTTTATTAATGAATCAACAGCCTTTTCAGCCCATTTTTCTTCTTCGTCTCCTTGCTTCCATCCCAATAGTTTTTTCACAGCGGGACTGGTAAAAGAAAATAAGCTGTTGAGTGAAGAAATCGGACCGGAACTGCTCTCTCCTTTTTCACCTTCCATTTTCAAACTTAAAATGGGTAAAGAAAACTTAGGTTGACTTTTTAAAACTTGCAAAGATAAATTTGCAAATTTTACAAAATTATTGTAAAGCAAATCCAAATATTGTATAATGCATTGCCAATAACTTACGTTTTGCGTTTAAACGAATTTTGTTATTTATTTAGTTCAATTTTTCTTATATCAAACGCAGAGACCATTTACCATTAGCTAATTAACAGAACGCTTCTGTTTACTGGCGACTGCCAGGCTGGAACCCCATAACTTCCAATTTTAATCTCCGCTATTCTTTATTATGAATTATTGTTAAACATACGCAATGTTTTTCAAAAATTTTTTCTTCAACAATTGCAAAATTGCACATGTTATTTTATTGCACTTGAAAAATGTTTTAAAATACTTTTAACAAATCTACCAAAATAAAAATTTCAAACGTAACGTTTGAACCGCCCTAAAGCGTAGGAATACAAATACAAAATTACCTTAGCTCATGCGGCCTTCTTGATTATTATCAGTGTTATGAAAGTTTACAACTGGTAAATAAAGATTGAGGTTAGGTTTTCTTATATTTCTTATGTATTTAATGTTATTATGCGTTTTTTAAGTTTCTTACAGAAGGTAAAGTTTTATATTTTTTTGGTTGTTCTTTTTTGAAATACATTTTAATGGCCAATTAATTTTTTTAAAAGGCGGAGCGCTATGGTGCTATTAAAAGTAAAACAGCAATTATTCCGAAAGGCTATGAAGTAAAACATTTCAGTTTGTGGGAGCCGGATTACCTAGTAGTGGGTTTTTGAATGATTTTCAAAAAGTTATAAATGAGTAATTTTTTGAAAATATTGTTTTATTACAAATTTTATTAACTTTTCAGCTTGCTAAAACGAAAACACCGGAGTACGATGAAATTAATGTTCAAATCAAAGGATTTGATTTTGCTGTACTTGAAAAGTTTCAAAGTTTAATTCATAGAATTGCTAAGCAAATGTCAATTGATGTTACAGCTTCTTGGGCTTTTCCTTACCAACATCTCAAAGTACAGACATTTTATGAAAACTCTAGTCAAATAAAAACGGAATACAAGTTAAAATTATATGAAAGAAATGTACAAATCATAGATGCAAAAAGTCATATAATGCCTCTATTTTTAGAAACTCTAATTACTGCCTGCCCCCCTGGTGTCAAAATAAGTGTACATGAGCATACAAAAGAAATAGAAGATGCAAAATATGTACCTGATTATGACGCTATTGAATTACAAAAACAAGTAGATGAAATTGAAGCAAAGAAAAAGAAAAAATAGTAAATAATAAAAATTAAAAAAATCAAATAGACTACAAAAAATTTAGACATAATTTTAAAAAAATTATTACACCTTGTTTCTAACTACAAAATACCCATGTATATAAGTTAATTAGAAAAAAGTTGTATTACGGTATTATTTAATAAATCATTACTTGGTAATTATTAAAAAAATTGTAAAGTATCAGGAATCCTTGTTCAAAATATTACACTTAAAAATTTGAAATGAAAATAATAGAAAACTTTGAATAAGTATACAATATATATTTCATGTTAAAATTTTAAATCGAAACAATGCCTTCTGTGAGAAAATAATCAAGAAGGCCGCGTGAGCTAAGGTAATTTTGTATTTGTATTCCTACGCTTTAGGGCGGTTCAAACGTTACGTTTGAAATTTTTATTTTGGTAGATTTGTTAAAAGTATTTTAAAACATTTTTCAAGTGCAAGAAAATAACATGTACAATTTTGCAATTGTTGAAAAAAAAATTTTTGAAAAACATTGCGTATGTTTAACAATAATTCATATTAAAGAATAGCGGAGATAAAAATTGGAAGTTATGGGGTTCCAGCCTGGCAGTCGCCAGTAAACAGAAGCGTTCTGTTAATTAGCTAATGGTAAATGGTCTCTGCGTTATATATAAGAAAAATTGAACTAAATAAATAACAAAATTCGTTTAAACGCAAAACGTAAGTTATTGGCAATGCATTATACAATATTTGGATTTGCTTTACAATAATTTTGTAAAATTTGCAAATTTATCTTTGCAAGTTTTAAAAGTCAACCTAAGTTTTCTTTACCCATTTTAAGTTTGAAATGGAAGTGAGACGAGAGAGCAGTTCCGTCCGATTTCTTCACTCAACAGCTTA
>NW_002987456.1:139630-153668 GCF_000006295.1 Pediculus humanus corporis | reverse complement strand
TAATAATCCAACAAAATATTTCAAAAAAATGAGTTTTTTTGAAATGACTCATAATTCTTAATCATTTTATTAATAATAATAATAATTATTATTAGTCAAAAAAAAGTAAAAAAAAAAAAAAACATTTTCATAAATTTGTGTATATTATTTTAATGTTGTTACTAATATAAATTCGAGTAGTTTACAAAAATATTTTTATGAAAATTATCTTATATAAATTATTTAGATATAACAGATTTTTATTTAACAAAAAAAAAATTATTAATAAAAACCTCAACCTTTGCGCGCCAATTTTAATATATTTTCAATAACGAATACTTTGATTATAAACAAAAAACCAAAAATATATAGTATAATGATGTATAAAAATATAAAAATTTTTATTTTTAATGTATTATTACTGTTTGGCTCTATCTTATAACTTAAATCATACTAAATAAATTTTCCTTTGCCAAAATTTTTTTTCTTTTCAAATTTTATAATGAGATGTTATCATTTTGTAGGAGAAAATTCAGTTGGATGTAAAATTCTGCTTTGCATTTCTCGTATTAATGGCACCGTATAAGCAACACATTCATCCCAACCAGGTGATCTCCAAGCATTATCTCTTGTATCAGTTCTCGATTGAAAATCTTTGTAACCTGGAAAAAAATAATAAATATTTCAATGTAACAAAAAAAAATCTTTAATCATTTTTTTTTTTTTATAAACAGGTGATCTGACGTACTTCAACCGTCATAGGAACCGGAAGTAAATTTCAACTTACACCAAATATGATGAACGTTATACAGCCTTCCGATTTGTGAAAAAAAACCGGCAAAAGCTTCATCGCAATTTCTTCTAAAATTGATTCCTCTTGCCCAATTATTACCCCATTCAATCATGGTACCTGGCTTCAAAGAGTAGCTCCTGATTTCGTATAAGTTATCACCTGTACGACTTTCTATTTCCGGCCAATAACTAAATTTCAATAGATATTGAAGATGTCTCGCTCTTAAAAATATTCCTCTTTCTTTTTGCAGTCTTACATAGTCCTAATTATAAAAAAAAAGTTCATTTTTAGTTAATTTATTTTAGTAAACATATTTAAAATACTTTTAAGTATAAAAAAAAATTAATTTTGATGGTTGAAAGTTTAAATGTTATGATTGATTAGGATATTAGATAAGAGACGTTATAAAAAACTATGAAACAAATTTATTATTTATTAGGAGGATTTTTAAATAATTATAAATGTTTAAAAAAAAAAAAGATAAAATTTTTAAATAATTAAATAACATTTAAACTTTTTTTTTTTTTTTTTTAATTAATAAATAGGAAGTAAAACTAACTAAAAAATTTTTAAAATTTAGGAAACAAACCGTAATGTTCAGGTTCAAGTTCAAACAGGGACCTAATTTTTTTTTTTTTTTTAGGTTTCAAAAAAATGTTAAAGCTCTGAAAAATAATCAAAGATGATTAAGGAAGTCAACGTGATTTCATTGGGAGTACAAAAGGTGAGGCATTAAAAAAAAAAAAACAAATTTTTTTTGTTTTGGTACCTGGTCTAATGGTAAAACTTTTTGAGCGTTGTCTATTTCAGAGTATCCACCTTTGTACATCCACAAATGCAAAGCTTGATCCATATCTCCTACAAGAACCATCCAAGAACCAACAAGTTGTAGTTTTAAATTTGATTTAGAATGTATTAAATCCACATTTTCTTTGCTAAAAAAAAAAAAGTTTTTTTTCAGCAAAATTTATGACTGCAGTTATTTAATCGAATTATCCAACGGAAAAAACTTGCAAATTTTAAATAAATAAAAAAATTTAATTTTTTAAAATCTTTTGTAAACATTTATACAATTCTTTATATGTTCATATTGTTGTTTTTCTTGTTCAAATGTAAAAAACTTGATTTATATTCAAAGATGAAAACCGAAAAAAGGGTACACAAAATTTTTATTTATGAAAAAAAGGATATTCTATTTTAAAATTGATGTGTTATATATATTTTTTTACAGATAATCAAAAATTCAACTTCAATGTGTTTCTGCTACTTAAACACACAAACAAGAGGTATGTATGGACATTATTAACAAAAAAACTTTTTAAAGGACACTCGAAGACATTGACAAAAAAAAAATTAATATTTGTTATTAATGATAAAGTCATTCCAAAAACTCTTTGAAAAAAATGGAAGTTTGATTCAAAAGCTAATATTTGTCTTAAATTGTTTGATTTTCAATATTTCAAAAAAAAAAAAAAAAACATTTGGAATTAGTTTCATTAAAAATTTAGTTGTTTTTTTTTTCTTTCAGATTTGATTTAATATCTATAAAATTTAATTATCTAATTTTAAATTTTAGGTACTTCCAGTAATTATACTGTACATTATATAGCAAAAACTAAATGTAGTTCTTATTAAAACAAAAGTTTTGACATTAAAATGTTTTTAGAAAATTTTTGAATTTTTGTATAATTTTATCATATCGTAGTTTAGGACCAATACAAGTTAGGGGGCATCATGTTATAATTATTAAATGAAATCATTTTCAGCTTCATTCATTTTTTGTGACATGATTATAACATAGAACAATATTTTACTGACATAATTAGTGTTTGAGAACAATATTTTAAAACATAGCTTTATAAAAAATTTGGAAAAATTTCATTTTGTTACTTACAAATTTTTTAAATATTTATCAACACTATCCGGTTTAATGTTGTGGGTCTGAAGTTCATAAACGATGCCCTTATCAGATAACATTCTAGAATGCGATTCCTTTGAAGGTTCAATGCGGCGAACTGACAATTTGTTCAACCATCGGTCCGTTAAGTCTAAACTCATAGAAGTTGAACTAATAAACCTGAAATTTTTTTAACCCGACTAGAAAATTATCTTTCATGAGGAATAAGCTCTCCCAGAGATTTTACGGATGACACTGCTACAGAGAAAATTAAATGCTTTCCGTACTGTACCTCAACACTTACACGTAAAAAACATGACAAGTAAAAATTCGGCTGATAAATTGCTTCTAAAATAAAAATTCGGCTAATTGCAGGCCTAATACTGCATCTACTACCTTGCATAATAATAATTCATCGAATAATTTAGATAAGAAAATATTCGTGCTTTTCCCAGCATTATTTTGTTGTAACAGTTCTGGAAACTTCTCAGATAGAAACTTTCACGCCAGTTGTAATGAAATGAACACAATAAATAAAACAAACTTTGGGTTTTAAACGCGAATGTTTTCAAACACTAAAGTTTTTTTTTTTTTTTTTTTTTTTTATAAGTGACAGTTTACAGTTAAGTGACATTTATAATAATGAAGAGATGGTGTTTATTCTTTCAAACAATTATTTTTTTGGTCGTTTTGCATAATACTCGTTCAATTTTTTCTAAAGAAGATGAAAGAAAAAAGCTTTTTAAAGAGTCATACTTTAATTATGAACAGTTAACTGATTATTTGCACTATATGAGTGAAAAATATTCAAATATAATTAAATTACATAGTGTTGGAAAGTCAGTTCAAAATCGAAATTTATGGGTTGTTGAGATAAACACAGACGCCGAAAATCGGTCTCTTCTAAAGCCCATGTTTAAATATGTTGCTAACATGCACGGAGATGAAGCTGTGGGTCGACAATTGTTGGTATTTTTACTAGATTATTTAGTCGAAAATTATGGGAAAGATTCGAGAATTACTAAATTAATGAACGAAACTAATATATTTTTAATGCCGTCTGTTAATCCTGATGGATTTGAAAATTCTCAGGTACAATAAATTTTAAATTAAAAAAGGAAAAACACTTTTTTAAATCAAAATTAAAAACTTTAATATTTATAAAATTTTAAGAATTAAGTATGTAATTTTTTTTAAAAACTGTTGTTTACTGTTTAAAATGGTTTTAATATTTATTGAAAATTTTAAATATATAAATTCAATTTTTACATATGAAATTTATGCATATAAATTGATTAATTGAATTTTGAAAAAGATTATAATTAAAAATTAAATATTAAGTGAAATGAAAAACATATGCTAATTTTGACTTTATGAATATCTGTTATATTTATCTTTGACAGTTGCAATAAAGTTTTAAAATTTTTTCTAAATTTATAAATCAGTTTATAATTGTTAAATTTTTAATATGTAAAAGAATATAATATATGTTCAGATATATTTTTCAGGAAGGAAATTGTGACTCTTTGCCTGGCTTTGTGGGACGAACAAATGCTAATGGAATTGATCTTAATAGGGATTTCCCTGATCAGTTTGACTATATTTTTAAAAGACCATCAATAAGAAAATATCAACCAGAAACCTTGGCCATGATGAAATGGATTGTTCAAAATCCTTTTGTACTGTCTGGGAATTTACATGGTGGTGCTGTAGTTGCTAGTTATCCATTTGATAATGCTCCGTAAGTTTTTAAATAATGTTTTTTGTACATGTCATGTTTAACTATAATAAATAATTTTTTTTTATATTTTTCATGATAAATGGTATCTTGTTCTTAATTTTAAAATATTTTTTATCTTTACTTTGTTTTAAGTGTAATGTTTTTTTTTACTTTCAAAGAACATAAAATATTTGCCATGTAAAAAACATTTACATTTATTTTAAAAATGTTGCAAAATATTTTATTAGGTATTTTTGCTTTTACTCTTTTTTTTTTTTGGCCAGTTTAGTGAATGGCATTTTCACTAATGTCAAAAGGTTATACCCTATTGATCTATAGATCTAATGAAAAATGAATTTTATTAAAATTTATGTTTTTTTCATTTTAAAAATTATTATTGACATTTTGTTTATAAAAATTAAAAAAGGCATATAAGGACTTGAGGTGATTTTTTTATACTGATTTTAAACTTTAAACTTTTGCATATTTTCTTCATTTCAAGGATTGACTTTTTAAACATTTTCTTTTACTAAAAATCGTTTGTGATTTCTTATTCAGAAATACCAAAAAAAGTTCAATTCAAACAAACCTACAGGTTTAAATATCAAATGTTATAACAATAATAATTTTATAATTAAATTTTAAAAACAATGAAAATTTTTTAAAATAATAAGTTTGATTTGAATTTTTTTTATTTAATAAAATATTTTACATCTTCCCTTCCCACATAATTTTTATGCTTTTTTTTTAGGTACACTAATATAAGCTGTTGTCAAAAAAGTCTTACAGCAGATAATCAATGGTTTTTATTTGCAGCCAAGGAATATGCAAGACACAATTCTGTTATGTCAAAGGGTGCTTACTGTTCTGGAGTAAAACGTTTTCCTGAGGGAATTACAAATGGAGCTTATTGGTATTTTGTTTCTGGTTTGTATTCTTGAGAATTATTTTTTAAAATACTTTGATTAAGGATTAATTTTTATTCCCAATGAACTTCTGAAATTAAATGGTTAGAAGGATACTTGCACTTTAAGTAAGGGAAAAGTATTTTCAATTGGAAAACAATTTTACTTTTTTCTTACTTTAATGCTAAGCAAAACACATTAAAATAACTAACCAAAAGGGATTTTTTATTTGTGTGGAAAAAAATAATGCTTAAACTTTAAAAGAAAAAAAAAATTTTTTTTACTAAACATTTTATTAATTCTTCAGCTCTAGCTTTTTTATTATGTAAAATCAAATATTTCTGTCATTTTTTAAATAGCAAAAAAGCATTCAAGACTCATCAATAACTATCACATCACTTTACTATACCGATATATATCAGGAACCATTTTCTTCTTATACTACAAAATGTATGATTTTGTGTTGAAAACCTGAAAATCAGTCGGGAAATTTTTATTATTTGTTTTAAATGTTTTTTTCCTTTTGCAAAAAAAAAAAACTTATTAATAATAATATTGAACTTCAATTTTTTAATCTGTAGCTAACAACTTTTTTTTTGTTTATAAATGTTATAATTTTAAATTTTATTAATTTAATTATTCCATGAAAATTTTTTTTTTTTTTTCTAATTAGAGGACGATATTTTTAATAGTTTAGTAAAAATTAATTTATAAGGAGATGAAGTTTAAATACATTCACAAGAGTTAGATAGTTGACTGTTAAAAATAAAAAAAATTCAAGCAAAGTTTAATAAAATATTTTTTAAATGGTGATGCTACTGACAAACAAGTAATAATTAAAAAAAAATTTTTTTTTTATTTCATGACATTCTGACGTTTATTTGACAATTTTCAGGAATTTAAATGACACTTGAAGCATTGCCTTTATAAATGAGAAATATTTCATTCAAGCAATAAAATAGGTAGGTAAGTCTTATATTCAGCCTCACCTTTATTGTCATCAATTGTATGTGTGTAGAAAATCAATTTATAAAAAAAAAAAATAATAATAATAATAATAGTAAAACAGTTGTAATATTTGCATGAATTAATTAATTTATTGTATTTTTAAAAAATTTTATTTTCTGTAACTAATTACTAAAATACATTAAATAAAATTGAATTTGTATAAATGAAAATGCGTTTATAAAATTTTTCATGTTTTTTGTTTTTTTTTTTTTTTTCATAAAAACATAGATTTAAATATGTAAAGTGGAATTGTTTTAAAATTTAATAATTGTTTTGATTTTTGATTTTTTTAAAAAAAAATTTCATTTTGTTAATATTTTGTTTATTTTTAGGAGGAATGCAAGATTTTAATTATATTAGATCAAATTGCTTCGAAGTTACATTTGAATTAACTTGCTGTAAATTTCCACTTTCGACAGAATTAATAAATGAATGGAATTTAAACAAGGAATCATTGATATCGTTTATGGAATTGGTTCACAATGGGATTAAAGGTACAGCAATAGTTTTCCCACAATATTCAGTTTGTTTGTTTTTAAAATATATTAAAGTATGTCTTATTATTTTAGGTGTAGTTTTAGACGAAGATCAAAAACCAATTGAAGGAGCTCGAATTATTGTTAAAAATTTAAATCATACTGTTGTAAGTACCGGAAGGGGAGAATTTTGGCGTCTTTTAGTACCTGGAAAATATGAAGTTGCAGCCGATGCTCGAGGATATCGTCCCAGTGACCCAAAAGTAGTAAATGTAGAGTCCGATAAGCCAACTATCGTTAATTTTACACTTTACAGAAAACCAGATGATGGTAAGTAATATTCAAAAGTTTATTTTTTTACAACTAAATTTGCTTCTCAAAATATTGTTTATTTTTCTTTTGATATCACTTGTTATTCATTTTTTTAAAAATATAAATATAAAAATATTAGTATTTCATAATCGTTATATTATATTTTTATAATCGTTTATAAAATTCCTGGCAATTTAGGTTTTTGAAAGTTTTTTTTTTAAAATTATTATTAGATTAAAATAATAGCATCTTTTTTTTTAATAATTTTTTTTTTAACAGTTGAAGGAACTTGGAATATATATTATATTTTAAATACTAAAAATATTTGAAATTTATAAAAATAATTTGTTGAAATTTTTAGAACTATCACATTCAATTAAAAAAGTTGTTCATCCATCCTCTGCAGACCTCTTTGGGTTTTTAATTCCTCCTGTATTTGAATACCACAATTATGAAGCTTTGGAATATGAATTAAAATTATTATGTAAAATGTATCCAAAAATAACTTATTTGTACAGCATAGGACAAAGTGTAGAAGGTCGAGAATTATACGTATTAACAATATCAGATCAACCTAGAATCCACGAACCAGGTTAATAAATTTTTATTTACTTTAAAGGACTTTAAATAAATTACTTTGTGTATTCAGCAATTGATATTAATATTTAGGAGAACCGGAATTTAAATATATCGCTAATATGCATGGAAATGAAGCTGTTGGACGAGAGCTTTTGATTTTATTGGCAAAATATTTATGCGAAAATTATTTAAAAGACGAAAGAATTACACGAATCGTTAATAATACAAGAATCCATTTGATGCCCTCCATGAATCCTGATGGTTTCGAAAGAGCACATGAAGGTAATTTGTTTAAAACTTATTATCGCTACTAAATGCCTAATTATGCCTAAAAGAAAATTACTCTCGCTAATTGGTCTTAATTTAAGTATTTATTTTATTGTTTCACATTTTATAATTAGGAGACGAAGACGGTTTAATTGGTCGAAGAAATGCCAACAATTACGATTTAAATAGAAATTTTCCCGATCAATATGGTACGACTAAAGAAAATGAAAAAACTCAACCAGAAACTGCTGCAGTTATTAAATGGATTCATTCTTTACCTTTTGTACTTTCTGCAAACTTACACGGAGGAGGTTTAGTTTCAAATTATCCTTTTGATGATGTACCGAAAGGGAAAAGAAAGGGTCCTAATTTTTCTCCTGATAATGATGTTTTCCAACTGTTGGCACGGGTTTATTCAAACGTAAGTGAATATTTAAGAAAAATTATTGGAAGATTTTTAAGTATTAAAGTCTTTTTTTTTTTTTTTATGTAAAAATGTTGTATTCTAGTCTCATCCGACTATGCATCTAGGTAAAGCGTGTCCGAGATATCCAAAGGAAGCTTTTAAAGGAGGAATAACTAATGGAGCTAATTGGTATTTGGTAAAAGGAGGCATGCAAGATTATAATTATATTCATTCTAATTGTTTTGAATTGACAATAGAAGTAGGATGTTTTAAATATCCCAATCATACTGAATTATCAAAATTCTGGATTCAAAATCGTGCTCCTTTGATTGCATTTATGGAACAGGTATTTATATTAATGTATATTTTTAAACTACATTCTAATAAAAATTATAAAATTAAAAATGATTCATTTATTTTGATTTTAGGTTAACAGAGGCGTTCACGGATTTATAAGAAGTTCTGAAGGTAATCCAATTCATAAAGCAATTTTGACAATATCTGGTATTTCTCATAAAACAACTTCAGCAAAAGATGGCGACTATTGGCGGCTACTTGCGCCTGGCACATACAACATCACTGTAACTGCTCCCGGGTATATTTTTTATTTTATACATTTCATTTTTAAAAATGTTTTATTAGAGTAGTTTAATAATGTTTTTTTTTTCTTTTACAGGTACGAGAAGTTAACGGAAACTATTTCTATTCCCGATACAAATACAGGAATATCTGTAAACTTCACAATGGTAAGAGACGATCCTAAGGAGTGGTCATACGCAGAAGATTTTGATATCAGTCAAAACGTTTCTCCTTTACAAGAAAAATATTTAAAACCGGAAGATTTGTTTCGGGAGTTACAATTTTTAGAATTGCTCGATTCTTCTTGTACGGAACTTTTCTCTTACAATAAAATGGACAATAAAATTTTACATCATTTGAAAATTACTCATGAGGTAAGTAAATATATTTATTATTAAAAATATAAAAATTTCGACCCGTGATTTAAATTAGTTTAAAATAAAAGATACCAATAATTAATTATTTATGCAGATCGGTTCTCCCGAAGAAGAAAAATTTCATATCGTCCTCTTAGGAGATTTATATACAAGTGAATCAGTAGGAAGAGAAATTTTAATTAGATTTGCAAGACATTTAGTATATGGTCATAAATCTAAAGATACGGAAACGATTGAAATTTTGCAAAAATCTGTACTTCATATACTTCTTAGCGTGAGTAAAAAAAATTCAAAGGATTATTATTATTATTTTTTTTTTTCGTTAAAACCGTTAAAAATAGAATTTTGAACTTTATTACTGAACTTATGAGAATATTATAATTAAATTACTTTTAATTTTAACTTTTTAGGCGGATTCAAATTTTGAATTTACAAAGGAAAAAGAATGCAATGATGAGAATCATAATTTAATGGAATATTCACATTTGGAATATATTCAATTTTTAAAATCTTTATTCGAAATAAAAAATTTTGATGTTGGATTAAGTGTTAGAGGTGGTGGATTTTATTTAAAGTGAGATTAATATCATTTGTTACCTTTTTCCCGCCATGTTTTTTTTTTTTTTTGTTTTTTGAACAAATAGAAGATTGTAATTAATATGGTTATTTAAAAAAGTTTTCTTTTTAATATAAATTACATAAAATTTTTCAGTTTTCCAACGTTAGGGGTTAAAGAATCAACTCAGAAAATATTTCAAAGTTATTCCCTTCGTTTTTATGAAAAAAATGACAGACTTCAAAATATCGATTATGATGATGAAAAATGTTCACACGTATCAAATTCTAAAAAAAAAAATGTTTTCGAAGTTTTATATAGAGAATCTGGAGTACCGTTCGTAAGTATTGTTTTTATTATTATTATTATTATTATTATTTAATCATCTTTAAAAAAAAAAAAAACAATTTTAATATTTTTTATTTTCAGGTATCTGCTCACGTTAGCTGTTGCATGCAACCGTTACCATTAAAATTAACAAATATATGGAGAGAAAATCTTAAGAGTTTAATAAATTTTGTAAAAGTAGGTAATCAGGGTATAATTATACAGGTGGTGGATGAAAAAATGGATCCCATTCGTCACGCGCAAATACACGTGGACGTTTTTGAAAAAATAAAAAATGTTACTTTTAATTTTGCTTTTTTCAAAGCTTTGGTTCCGCCGGGAAAATATTTTATCGAGGTTAGTATAAATACTCACGTAATTTATAATTAAATTTAATTAAGAATTTATTAATTATTATGGAAACGTATCCAGGTTTTTGCACAGGGATACGAAAGAAAGACTTTGTCGGTCAAGGTTGAAGAAAATGTTATATTTCGAAGCGTGGTTACTTTATATTTGAACAAAGGAAAAAATCCCGACGGAAAACAGGATAATTTTTATAATTCAAATAATTTGTACAAAAATCAAGAGGGAGACTCCCAAATATGGGGTATGCCTCGTATAGCATTTATTATGTTAATTAGTAAGTAAATTATCAATATTATTATCGACGAGTCTTCATGTTACTTGTCAGAGTTTTTAAGCATTTATTCCTTGTCCCTACTCTTATTTTTTTTTTATTTTAGGTTGGTTGACATTTTTATTATTTTGTTTAATAATCGGAACAATAGTATTCTGTGAAAAACATTTTAAACGACATCGTTCCGAATTTCGTTTTACATTTTTACCCGAATCAACATCTTTTAACGATTCCGAAACTGTTAGATTTACAAAGCCATCATCTGGTAAAAAAAAAAAAAAAAACAAATTTTTACTTTTGTTTTCATTTTATTTAATTATTTGCAATAAAAATTAAAATGATTGTCGTTTTTTTTTTAAATTAAAGGCTCTTCAATGCCGTATTACGATGAAGACTACGATAATGAGACGGAAAATTCTTCAGAAGAGGAAGACATATTGTTTGATGTCAATGTAAATTCATAGATTTTTTTTTTTTATTTATTTTTATTTATATTTTTATACGTATTGACGACTAAGTTTAGATATAAAACTTATGATGTACAATTGTTTTGTAATAATTCATTTTTAATTAAATCATAATTTATTAATTTTCATTATTGAATGATTATGTCAATGTTATTTGAGTCCGCTTCCGTTTCCTTTATTTATAAATTTATTATACGATTAAATATTATTTTTAAATTTTAAATAAAAAACGGTTGAATATATTTGTAAAAATTATTTTCGAACGTTATAAATATCATGATGGAAAATTTTATTTTTTTCAGCTCGCATTTTTTTTAATTTTAAAAACTCATTGGACTTCCGGATGTATAAAACGAAGTTTTGGCGCCATTTTCTAGTAAGTATTTTCTATTTTATCTTTTCGACACTTTTTTTTTAAGCAGGTAAAAGTTGTTTATATTTTTATATGAAAACCTGTAGAAAATTTCGAAACAAATTTCAGAATAATTTTTAGCGTAAAATTAGAGAAATCGCGATAAAATGCCTCTACGTCTTATTACCATTTAAAAAAAAAAAAAAAACGAATAAATTTTTTATTTTTATTTTTTTTTTTTACGATCTATTTTTAGAACATTTTTTTGTCAGTTACGCAAGAAACATATTCTTAATTGTAAAAAATTATTTTAATAAAACATTTTTGTATTTTAATCTTATTTATTTTTTAATACTTAATGATTTTTTAATTAAATAAATATCATATATTGAGTTGTTCACTATAAATCATTTTAAAAATTATTTTTAAAACACGTATTCAATATTAATTTTCATTTTTTAATTTCGATTTAAAAGATTTTAAATTTTAAAAATTAATCAAAAAAAAAATTAAGATTCCTAATAAAATGCTTTTCATTATTAATAATCAACAAATTTAAAAAATTTTTTAAACACTAAAGAATAATAAATTAGAAAATGTTTGAATTTAATTTTATTTGGGCCTTAGGTTTAAATGTAAAAACAACAAATTATTGATACATTAAAAATAAAACAGTTGTTGTTGTTATGAAAATTAAATTTTAAACCTATTGTTAATTAATTTTATTTTAAAATATTTTTTTTTTTTACATATAGAAGCATTAATGTGAGTTTGAAATGAATGAGTTAGAAACAACAAAACAATGTATGCATTGGTAAGATAATTAGATTAATTGTAATTTTTTTTTTTTTATTAAAATTTTACCGAATTTAAAACTTATTTCATAGGTTTGACGTATTTACCGACGTCTTATAAAAACTGTTAAGAAGTACATAATTTCACTTTTAAAAAAAAAAAAACTTGCCATTTATTGTTATTATTTTTATTAACATATAACTATATTTATTTGACTTCTCTTTCAGCAAATCAAATATTTTGACGGATAATTATTTAACACATTCAATACATTGTCAAAGATTTTTTTATTGTTGTTTAAAATGTAAATTAATTGTTAAACTAAGTGAAAAAAACTGAACATGATGATAATGAACATAAAATAATTAAATGTGATAAATGTTGTGCACAAATTGAAAAATATTATTTAAATTATCATTTGTTAAATGAATGTTTATTTAGTAAGTTACATGTACAAATAATAATAATATTAGTTAGTGTGTATGCATAATAACTAATTTGATTTTAATGTTAATTTATATGAATTTATTTAAAGGAAAAGTTAAGTGTAGCATTTGTGATATTGATGTAGTTGTCACTGAAATTAACGAACATGAAGATTATTGTGGATCAAGAACAGAAAAATGTTTGTCTTGTGAAAAATATGTTATGCTTAAATATAAAACACAACATATAACTTCTAATCATGTATTTTTTAAAATAACTGATGGTGAGTTTTACTATAAAACAAAAGAAAAAAAGTATTTAAAAAATTACATTTGATTATTTGTAATTTTAAATTGTTTATAACTTATGAATGTACATATAATAATAATAATATTGTTTTTTAGAACCTGGACCATCACCATTGTGGAAAAATGGAGTAAGAACTTTAGGAGACTTTTTGCCGAATTCATCAAAAAAACAGAAACATAACAAGTTGTCTCATAATAAAAACAAGAGTGGTAAGGTTTGTATTTAATAAAAAATATTCATGTAGTTGAATTTTGAAAAATTGTTTAAATTTTATTTTTAGATCTCAAAGAAGTTTAGTATTCAATTTAATTTATGAATAAATTATAAGACATATTTTGAGTGAGTGTTTTAAAAATATAATTATTCAGGGCATAATAATGAATAAAACTTTTTTTTAAATTTTTGAGGATATTATTTTTTATAATAATAATAATAATTATTATTATTACACTACTACAAATTGACAGGTTTAAAAATACAATTTGATTTGTTTTTCATCTGTTATAATTTTTTACGCATATTTAGAATTTATATATTAATAAATTACTTCTACTCATAAGTTTTTAATTATAAATAATTAAAATAAAAATTTCTTATTTATTGAAATTTAAATTAAATTTCAATAAATTTAAAAGTTTTTGAAATATGCTGTGCATATAAAGAAGTAATAAAAAAAAAAAAATTTTTTTTAATTTCTGTCTGTGATGTAATTATAATAATTATTGTATTAATCAAAATGTTTAATAACAAAATAAATATAATTATTTATCTAATACTTTCCTTTTTGTAAAATTGTTAAGTATATACTCTGTCAAATATTTACTTTATTAGTTTAAAATAGCTTGAATTTGTAAGAAGTTATTAAAAT
>NW_002987456.1:97508-139581 GCF_000006295.1 Pediculus humanus corporis | reverse complement strand
AAAATCATTCTGTTCTAAATTGTGGTACATTTACTAAATAATTATTCGCTTTTGGCTTTCTGATTTTCTATCATATGATGAAACAATTTCTGAAATAAAATAATAAGTTTTTATAATATAGTTTTGGAAATATTAATTTATTTTAGTATTTATAAATTATACAAATATGTAATCATGTGTATTTATGTGTATGTATGTGCAAATGTGATTTAACAAAATCATTTATGCTTAGCAAGCTTTTAAATTAATTGATAAAACTTTTTTTTTCCTAATTTAAAAAATACTCATCAAGAAGGTATAATAATTAAAGTACTAATCTTTAAAAGATATTGCACTATAATTATTTTTTTTCAGACATATATTTACTAGGAAATTTGAAAAAATACTAAAATAAATTTATGTTAAAATTCTATATGTTACTCACTCCTTTATTATGATGTTCAAAAATTGCATTTGCACCATTTTCGACAAGGGTTTCAAAAACGAAAGCCCCGGCCAATATGGTTAAAGTAAATGTTGAAGATCTTTTAAACAAAATGCGATAAAGGGATGCAGTAACAGACATTTTTAAAAAAAATTGAGACCAAAGTGAATCTTAAATAGAAAATGAAAAAATTTTAAATTGTTTCAAAACATTTGTATTTTATTTCTAAACTAATTTTAGTGAAAAAAAAAATTTCGCTATAAATTAATTTAAACGCTGTTTGTGGCGCGTTATTTACGTTAAAATTTAACTAATTGAATTAATATCAAATATTAATATGATATCAAATGTTTTTCAATTAACTAAATGTTAAGAATGTAACAATAATAGTTAAACTTTTATTTGTTTAAAGTCAAGTTTGTGTTGTAATGTTAAATAGCTTTTAAACTTTACATATTTAACAATGAATTCATTTCAAATTTCATTGTTTTTTTAATTGTGTATCAAATTTTTTTCCAATTTAATTTATTATTATTGTCAAGAAAAGGAATTTTAAATGAAAAGATTTAAACGGTTTCAAATGAAGGTTTATTTAAAAAATATGCTAAGCATTGATTGATCCTAAATCACAAAACTGAATTTTTAATTTTATCAGCGGAGATTTTAATATTTAACTTATTTCAACCTGTACAAAGTATTTAAAACTTATTATAAATGTAAATTAATAATTGTAAGATTTAATTTGAAAACTGAAAAAACAGTTTGTTATGTTTTATATATGTACAATTAAGAAATGGTTCTTCCAGATTGTTTTCGGTTGACATAATTTATAACTTATTCTAACTTTGGTTTCTACAATATATTTTTTGCAAGATTTAAACATGGCATCTGAGATTTTCTCAGACTTTGGGCAAAAACTGGCTGATTTAAATAGTTGGCAACTTGAACAACAACAAAAATTAAAAGAATTTCAAAAAACTCAAAGAGAACTTCTTAATTTTGGTAGTCATTCAATTTTAAAACCAATGAATCTTTCCATAGGTTTGTAATGTTATTTAATTAATGTTAATTTTTTTTTGATGCCTCTAGAATTATATTTATACATATATTGCATATGAATAACAGTGTAATTAATTAATTATATTTTACTGATTAAGTAATTTTTTATGTTTTTTTTTAGGTGAATGCAGTATAAACAACTTAAAAGAAAAAATTTTGAGAAAACAAACCGAAAAACATAGTGATGATGATATAAATGATGAATTGAGAAAAAGAACATGTGAATCTGAAAATGAATTAATGGAAAATAATTATAAAAATATTTATCCTGAATTTGAAAATATTGTACCAACTCGAAAGAATTTTTTAAGAAGAGGAGATGGTTTGGCTCGCTTCAGAATGACAATGGAAGATTTTAAAAGTTTACCTGAAATATATAAAGAAAAACGAGTTAAAACCCATTTAAATAAAAAGCCAAAAACGTGTAAAAGTATAAAAAATAAAAGACAAGATGAAAATCGTGGATTATCACAATCAGAAACATTGGCAAAGCCCTCAAACAATGTTAAACCTAAATGCATTTCTAAGCAATTAAGTTTGAAATCGAATAAAGAATTTCCAGTTAGTTCTAATAATATTTATTGCAAAGTGAAGGAAAAAAAACATTTTTTTCCAGACGCTTTAAAAAGTTTTAAAGAAACTTCAGATTATCCATTTCATTTTGAAAATATATTTAAAAAGGAGAGGCAAACACAGTTAAAAAAACTTGAGTCTCCTGCAATCTCTGATTTAGGCGATTTTGAAACAAAAAAAGATGAAAAAGAGTTAAAAGTTTTTGAAATATTAGAACAAAAAATTAATGATGATAGTTTTTGTTCATCTTCTTCGTTTGTGAATAAACTAATGGATCAATCGATTACTTCCATTCATCAAAAATCCAATGAAGAAAACATGAGTTTAAAAAAAAATATGCCATCCTCAGATTTTTTTTCTATCAACCCAATGGAAAAAAATGTATTAGATGAAATGAATGCTAGTCCCGATTGTGAAAAAAACAATTCAAGTTCAAATAAATTAGAGTCTATTGAAAATGATTTTTTTGAAAATACTGAAAGTAATTTAAAGCAATCTGATGATAAGAATAATTCTTTTCAATGCATGAAAGATCTGCCAAGTTTTTCAAATGATAGTAATTTTAATGAAGTTAAAGAAAAATCTACAGGGAGTAATCAAAAACCAATAATCAGTAATCAGAAAAGACTTCTTCAAGAATATGTGAAAAATTTTAAAAATTTAAAGTCTAAAATCAAAGACAACACTGGAAGTCAATTTGAATTTACCGAAAATGAAGTCAATAATGATAAAAGTAAAAAATTAATTGATCAAAACAAAATTGCAATGAAACTTAAACGCAAAGGTTTACAAGATAATGTGAAACCTTTAATGAATTGGGATTTTCCTCCGCGTAAAAAAACAATAAAACGAGTCGTGAAAAAACCCGCGGCAAAGCATTTTAAAACGGAAAAAACAAAATTTTCAAATAAAGAACAAACTGATAAAGTTGTTTTAAACAGTGCACTGCTAAGAGAACGTTTAGAAGAGCTTGAAAAGGAAATATTAATATTTCGAAAAGAAAATAGTAAATTTGAAAAATTACTTAAGGAATGTCAAGAAGAGAAACACAAGTTGATGAAAGAAAGGAAAGAATTTGAAAAGCAAATGGAAGAAGAAAGAAAAGCATTTGATATAAAAATGACGGAAGGCTATAAAAAATTACAAAAAGATCGAAATGTTTTTGAAACTTATTGCAAACAAAATAATTGTCGACCCAATAGACGAGAACGAGAGGAAATAATGCAATTGAAAAAAGATTTGGAAAAAATAAATAGTTTAGTATCAACTAAAGAATCTAGATGGGCCGCCTGCCAAGCTCGATTAAGAAATCAAATTAGAAGTTTAGAAAAGGAAAATAGTGAATTAAAAAATGAAAATGAAAATTTAAAAAAATTAAGTTCCAAAAGAATAGCTTATAATAGTGATAAAAAATTAAATGCAAAAATAATTCGCGCCGTCAATTCCGAACTAGAAAAATATAAACCATCGATAGGTAAAACTAAACTTTCGTCATGTTCGTGTTCAGCAAGAGAATCTGTTTCTTTAAAATCCAGACAATCATTGGAAACCGCACTTAGAAGAGTTAATAGTGCTCCAAACATAAAAAAACAATTTATTTTAGATAACAGCGACGATTCATCAAATCAACATTCTAGAAAAATTTTTTGTTCCATTTCTACGGATAGCGGTATTGAAACAAATAGATTTGACAACAAAACTTTACCCGAATCTGCCAATCCAAAGGATGGAAGACGGTTTTCAAATTTTGACCAAAAAGGTACGTTTTTAACGGTTTCTCTTTAGCATTAAAATATTTAAAATAAAATAACTTAGACTTCCTTAATTTAATTTATGGTAATTTTATTCGTTTTAATTAAATAATAATAATAATAATTATGTTTTTCAGATGCGGAAAAAGATTTTATTGAAACTTCTGAAGAAATAATAAGTATTTCTGATTACAAGAACTCAACGTTAAGGGAAGGAAAATCAAAAAAAAAACCTGATATTTCTTCGGTGCCATATTTTTTAAATGATAAAAAAGAAAATAAAAATTTTGAAAATAATTCCGAGTCGGTGAATTTTTCTCAAGATTCAGATGATACGAATGATGACCAGATAAATAATAATCCTTTGGAAATTAATAACCGTAAATAACTTTTTTTTTATATAAAAACAAAAAATGATTTGAAATCAGTAATATATTATTATTATTATTTTTAATTACAGGACGTACAGGACGTGGAAATAAAGAAAATGTTTCCATGTGGGATTCAGATTTTATTTCCGAACTACCTACTACTGAACGTGGAATATATACAAAAGAAAGAATTTTGGACGATGGTACAAAAGAAATTGTTTATTCGAATGGTAACATAAAAAAAATATCACCTAACCAAGATGTTATTAAAATTATATATTATAATGGTGATGTAAAAGAAACTAATGTTAAAGATGGTTGTGAAAAATATTATTATTTTGAAACTCAAACTTGGCATACGACTTACAAGGATGGAATGGAAGTTTTCGAATTCCCTTCGTAAGTTGTTAACCTTTTTTAATTCTCCCATAAATTAAATTGTATAATTTTTTATAAAAAATTAAATTTTTTTTTTTGATATAAACTAAAAAATTACAATGTGTTTCCTCTTAGTTTAAATGTTATACTTTTATACATTTGTATATTGATGAAAAGAGAAATGTAAAATTACTATTAATGGATAATTTTTACTGATTTTTTTTTTTTTTTTAGTGGTCAAACCGAAAGACGTTACCCTGACGGTTCGACAGAAATATCATTTCCAAACGGTTGTGTTCGTTTTTGTGATTCTACTGGAAAAGATGAATGGAGATTCTTAGACGGTACAGTAATAAAAACTGATGAAACGGGTCATAAAACGTTAATTATGCCCAACGGGCAAAAAGAAATACATACTGAAAATTTTAAGGTTTGAAAATAATTTTTTTTTATTTATTTATTGACTTTTTCGTTTATGACTTCATTTATTTTATGTAGTTTTCAATTTCAATTTTCATTCGAGTGTTGTTTTAATAAATTCTTTGGGCCCTTGAATGGGGGTCTCTGAAATTCTCCATGCGAAAATTATTATTTGTGAACGTGAAGACGACGACGACGACGACGACGACGACGACGACTTACTGGAATTGACTTAATGATGTGCAAAAAGTTCATCGGGGGTTTCGTTACTTGAAGTTCTAGACAGTTGAACTTTGATCTGCGTCGTCATTGAATGTATTTCTTACATATTGTAAAACATGATTCGCAAACTCCATACTTATGTCTGTGAATAAATTGACGAGTTTTAAGAACCTAACCCTTGGGCCTATAATTTTACTTTGCTTTCCCCCATAAGGGTGGTGTATGAGTCTGGGTTTTGAATCGAGACGTACCTGGGGTTTTAAAAAAATTTGTATACGTACTCACGATGACATAAATTTTATGGCATTTAAAAAAAAAATGTTTTTATTGTTAACAATTGAAAACTGTTACGTACGTTGATGTCATTGTTCTTTTAAGCCACAAATGGGTTTGGTACTGTCTTGTGACATTTTATATTGTAGTTGATATGAGTGTTGGTATTTCAATTGAATGAAACGTTGTGAAAAATCGTACAGGGGGAGGATCGTATACGATATATTTGTTTTTATATTAAAAAAATACTTTTTCAAATTAGGTACAAAAAAGTATCAGGAAGGTTTTGTAGTAAAGAATTCATGTAACAATTTTTCCCAATAGATATAAAGTTTAATAAATGATGAACAAATTAAACCTTGTATATTTTTTTTTTTTTTTTTTTCACGAATTTTCATTCTTGCTGATGATTGAACCCAGTGGATTTTTTTTTTTTTTATATCTGCCTTCTGTAGTTTGTACAGGTCGCGTGCTGAACACCTTATGCCTTACAAAAAAAAAAAAAAAAAACGTGATTAGAATATTTGGGTTCAAACATTGTCTAGTCGTGCGTGGAAAAGCCTTGTTTTTGCTTTTTTTTTTTTTTAGTCTGTAGTTTTAATTTTTAGAGGTTAAGGTAGTAATAGATGTAAACGATTATGCTTCTTTTTTATATAAAACGTAAATTTTTTCTCCAGCGACGAGAATACCCCGATGGAACAGTTAAAATACTTTATTCGGATGGTGTTCAAGAGACTAGATACTCATCTGGAAGGATACGATTAAAAGATAAAGATGGAAATTTAGTTATGGATTCCGGAGGAGTTTGATTTGGAAAATACAAAAAAAATAATTAATTTTTATAAATATATATTTATTTAAAATGTATTATAATAAAAAAAAAAAAGATATAAAAATTGAAAATTTTTTCATTTATTATTAATTAAGTATTAAAAAAAAGAAAATGATAAAAAAATAAAATTTATTTATTTATTTATTTTAAATGAAAGTTTAGAGAATTTAAATTATTATTATTATTATTATTATTATATATCAGAAAAAAAAAACAAAAAGTTTTGTAATTTAAATTTAACAATAGAAAATATTTTTTGTGTAAAATAATTACATAATATTATTTAATTATAATAAAACGCCTTAAAAATTTGACATTTTAAAACATCGACTTTCCTTTCAATGAGTGAGTAATAAATAAAAAAATTTTTTTCTTTTTTTTTTCTTTTGTTAAATGAAATCGAATATTTTTACTTATTTATTTATTTATTTAAAACGTTAAATAAAAATTTAAACTTTATTAATTATAAAAAAAAATTTTGTAACTTTTATAGTGCAATAACCATAATCAAATTGAATTAAATTTAATAATACAGTAATAATATTAATAATTTTATTTAATATAAAATAAAAGGCAAATTAATTATTGTTTTAAAAATTTATTATTATTATTATTCAACTATTTTTTAAAAAGTTTAAAGAATTTCGAGATAAAAACTTATTTAAATTTATTGAAGTAACAAGTAAATAAATAAAAATAATAATAAATAACTTTTTTTTATTTAAAAATAATTACACGTCGACTTGCTCATAAAATTTTTATCGAATCAAGTAATAATAATAATAATAATAATAATAATAATAATTTTTTTAATCATGTTTTATTTAGCGAATATAAAAATGATTTTCTACGTGAAATTCTCGTCGGGAAAATTTTCATTTCTTTTCATTTAAATTGTTTGTATTTAATTTTTGTTTTTCTTATTAAGGAAAAAACATTCGAATTTTCCTCTCTCTCTCTCTCTCCCCCCCCTCCCCTCTCTGAAAAAAATTAAAATTAAATTCTTATCAAAAAGGTCATTTTATTAAATTTTAATTTATACAAATTTCATTAAAAAAAAAAGGAAAAATGTCAACAAAATTTTTATGTGTTTTCTTGCTTTGAACTTTTTTTATTAATTTTGTGTAAGACGATGATAATGATGATGATGATGATGATGATGATGATGATGATGAAAATTTTGTTTTTTTTTACCTTTTTTTGCTTTTTTGCTTTGCTAATCTAATAATTTATTAAGGAAAACAAGTTTATAATTTCAAACGAAATGATTGATTTTTTTTTTTTTTTAAAAGAAATAAAAAGTTGAAAGTTATTTTTTAATACAAACTTACATACATACATATATACATAAATTAAATTAATTTTTGGTTAATAATGTTTTAAAAAAAAAAAAACAATGTTTGACTTACAAAAAAAAAAAATAAAATTTTTTCCTTCACCTTCAACATTTTTAATTTAATAAAAAAAAAAAAAAAAAAAGTTTGGGGTTCAAGGAAGACGAGATAATAATAATTTTTTAATCTTTATTCTCAAACCTGGAAAATAGAAAGAAAAACAAAAAAAAAAAAAATTGACCAATTATATTTTGAATATTTTGATTGATTGATTGATTGATTGAATTGAATATTTTAAATAGTAAATAATAATAATAATATTTAAAAGAAATGAATTGTGATGGAAGGACTTTTATTTAAAAAAAAAAAAAAAGTTTTTTTAAATTACCACCCATTATATTCAGGGATTATTATTTATTACTCATGATGATGAGAGTACCTGAAATAATAATAATAATAATTGGTTAAACTCTGACAAACAAATAAAAACTTGTCACGATTGTAATAATAATAATAATATTCGCAAAAACAACTTTAAAAAAAAAAAAACCTTTTTTTGATTATTACTAATTTTTTATATATATATTATTTGATATGTAGGATGATGATAATGATGATGATATTAAACCCTTTATAATAATGTAATAAATAAAAAAAATTTAAGAGAGTGTTAAAAAAGAAAAAATAATAATAATAATTTTAAATGAAATTAAAATAAATAACCTAAAACCTCCTCCTCCTCATCTTCATCCACTCCGTTCAACCTTGTTTGCTTCCAGCCAAACCTGAACTATTACCTTTGGCCTTGGTATTTTCCTCATAACAACATTTTATATTGCTCAATTATTTTTTTTTTATGTTAATTTTTTTTTAAATTTCAATCAGTTCATGTTTTTAAAAAAAAAAAAAAAATTTTTTTTATACGTTAAATCGTTTTAAAAAAAAAATTTTCCAGGTATTTTAATTTCCAATGACAAAAAAAAAAAAAAAAACTTTTTCGTCGGGTTCTTCTTTTTCATTTCCGTTATGCAATACTTAAAAAAAAAATATTCTCATGGTTTTTTTTTTTTATACCCAATTTCAAAATTTCTTAAAAAAAGTTTTTTTCTATTAAGGAAAAATGAGGAAAAATCAAAGGAAAAAACCGACATTTTATATTTTTATTTTTTTTTCATCGATTACAAATGATGATGAATTTTTTTTTTTTTTATATTTATTTGATTTGTTTTTGTTGTTGTTTATGCGTGTTTTTCGTATATGGCAGAACATAAATTACCTGATTTAAAAAAAAAAAAAAGAAAAATCGAGAGGGAGTTTTTTTATATGTAGGTGAAAAAAAACCTTGGCCTCTTCGGCAAACAACTGACTTCTACCTTGCGTTGGACCTGAAATTTCCGCAATGCGTTTTAATTCAATCAAGGAGTGGCCCAAAAGAATTCAAGATGATCTTCTCGATTCAGTAATTTATTACATAACAAAAAAAAAAAAAAATGAAAAAAAAAGGAAAATTTTTATTATGTTCTCTAATAATAAATTTCAAAATCAAAAAAAAAAAAAAAATTATTTTTTCAACTCGACCGTGTGTCACCATTTTTCATCATCATCATCAATATCATCATCATTATTATTATAAATAACTGTTAAATAATAATTATTTTATTATTAGCATGTGTCAATGTGTCACGCCTATTTTTTTTATTAAACATTTAAAAAAAAGCTTTGAATCCTGGATTGTTACGCCTTTTTTTTAAAATTTTTTTTTGTTAATTTTTCCAAAATAAACAAAAAAAATTAAGGAACAAGTACAAACAAACAAACAAACAAAAACAATTGTTATCAAATTTGAATGTTAGTGTGACAAAAAAAAACTTTTTTTTAATTCGCAGGTTATAGTTTTTTTTTTTTTATGTAATAATACTAATAATAAAAAAAAAAAAATGTAGGCAAAAAAAAAGAGAAAAAAAAAAAAAAATTGCTCTTTGCCATTGATCAGGTCATCAAACTAATAACTTTTAACATTATTTTAATGTTTATAAAAAAAAAAAAGAATTTATTACCAATAAATATTTAACTTACCTATTATGAATTATTTTTTAATAATTCTAGGATAGAATACGATATTCTATATAAAGTAAAATTTTAAACGAAATACATTTAGTGTATTCACTGGAGTTTGATAATTAATCATCTAAAAAAAAAAAAAAATTTTATTTTTATCAATATGAAAGTTATCGTAAGTTTTTTTAAAAAAAAAATACGTAAACATCCGAAAAAATTTTTTTTGTTTTGTTTTTTCAAAAAAATAATTATTATTATTATTAGAATAGGTTTCTTTATATATAAGAAAAAACAAATGCCTTTTCATTTATTTAATTCAAAATTGCCTTTTTTTTTGTTATTGAGATTTATTTTAAATTTTTCTAACGTGTAAAACCTTTTTTTTTTTTTTTTTTTTATTTAAAGGTATTCTTATCAGTTATCCTGGCTTCGGCACTTTGTGCACCGCAAAGAAATCCACAAAGCGAAGTCCCCATTTTGAGATACGAAAACTCCGTGAATCACGATGGCAGTTACAAATGGAGGTAAATTTATTATAATAATTAATTTAACGTGATCGCTCCTTATCTTATCGCGATTATCGATAATAATAATAATGATTTTAGTTATGAGTCTGGAGACGGTACTCAAGCGGAAGAACAAGGACAATTGAAAAACGCTGGAAATCCAGATTTGGAAGCTCAAGTAGCTCAAGGTCAAGTTTCATTTACTTCTCCCGAAGGAGTTCCCGTTAGGCTCACTTACATTGCTGACGAAAATGGTTTCCAACCACAGGGTGATCATTTGCCAACCCCACCACCAATCCCTCCAGAAATATTGAAAGCTTTGGAATACATAAGAGCAAATCCACAACCTGAAGAAGGTGGTCCAGTCAGACAACCAAACAGATTCGGTTAAATTAATTAAAAATCGAGTTTTTATCATCATTATTAATAATAACAACAGTCTGCCATATTTCTAGTGTTTCAATATTTCATATTGTAATGTGATTTTACAAAAAAAAAAATCATTATTAAAATTTTTCTTCTTTTTTTTAAAAAAAAATTTTTTTTTGTTTTTTTTTTCATTTTTTTATTTCAAAAAAAAAAAAAATTAAAAATTTGCAATTTGAGCAAATCTTTACAACAACACGAATTTTTGCTTTTTCCGTTATTGAAAAAATAAAAAATTTCCGTTGAATTTTGTCGTTGGATTCATAGAGTGTATAAACAAACGATTGCTAATAATAAATTAACGGAAAAAATAAAGTTTTTTTAAATGGATAACTTAATGATAAAAGAAAACAATTTCAATAACGGAAAACAATAATTATTACGTGGAAAAAAAGAAAAAAATATTATAAATGAAATCAAGAACATAAAAATAAATTAAAGATTAATTTAATATTATTTAATAGAACGTGCATCTCTATGACATCTCTGTCTAGAGACACGTCGTTTTTTTTTTTATTAACATTATTAAATGTCACACAACTCAATAAAGAAAAGATGGCAGACGACTTTCGGTTATATATAATAAATTTCTCGCCCCCCTCCCCCCTTGTATCGATTATTAAAATAAAAAGATGAAAATTTTTATTATATTTATTGTTAAAAAGAAGAATAATTTTTATTTTGTTTCACGAAAAGACTGAACTTGTTCTGCTATAAGTATTATTTTCCCCCTCCCCCTATTTCTCTCTCTCTCTCTCGAGTACTTGGTAATTCATTAACGATAAATAATAAAATAATGAAAATAAAAGTGTTAATAAATTATTTAAGTATCAGGACAATAATAATGTTTGGTAAAATTTTTGGTTATTGGTGAACTTTTGGAGACATTTAACAGGAATTTTCACCAAAGATGGCGGCGTCGACGACGACAACGACGACGCATCTTTTTTAACTGTTTTTCGAAAAAAAACCCAAGGCAAACCAGATTTGATTCGTACGAATAAATTTACGATTTTTTATTTTTATTTCTTCGACTGTAAAAAAAAAAAAAATTTTCCTTTTAAATAACATTTAAATGAAAAATGAAAAAAAAAAAAAAAAAGATTCTATGGATGTGAGGTTTTCCCATAACACATTATTAGCTCATAATCAAAGAAAAAAAAAAATTGTTTTTTTTTTTTTTTAAACCGCCTTAATTTTTTATTTAATATTAATAACCGACTGAACTTTTTTTATTATTTTCTACGCATTTTATATAAAAAAAATTTACTCATCAAAATGTTTTTTTTTTTTTTTTTTTTTTTATAATTTACGGCAGGCGAGCGACTTTAAAAATTTTTTAAATGTCATTCTCAAACAGGATCTAGTACAATTTTAAACCGGTCAGTTTTATATATACAGAGTGTTCCATGAAATTTATTAATAAATGTCATTTCAATTTTTTTTTTTTTTTTTTTTTTTACAAAAAATCCCTTTTTCGAGAAGGGAATTTTTTTATCTGTAATTATCCTCGTTTAAATAAAATATTTAATTGCTGTATGAGGGGGAGGAAGGGGGGTAATTATTTTTACCCTTTAAAAAAAACCAAAAAATTCCAGGTATCGTTCCAGAAAAAAATTTGATTGCTTCAAATTTCCACCGGAGGACGCGAAGAGCCTAATTATAGACTATAATTGATAGAGTAGAGAATAAACACAACGTATAAGATTTGAACGAACGATTTCATATCCGGGAAATTTAAGAAAGGACTTTTCCGGGATGAAATGTCTTCCTGTCACTAATATTATATAGAGGTATAGGGGTATCGAATCAGCATGCTGTCGTGAGATAACTGTCAGCTAATAATAACGGCCAATCCACTGCAGGATTTTTAATGTAAGATCAAAATATTTTTTTTGTTGACCATTTGAAAAAATAAATGTCATTGTATAAATTTAAAAAAATTTTTTAACGAACACCCTGTGAATGTAAAGTCCTATTTAACGGAGACAGCTTAACCGGGTGATAAAACTAAATTGTTTATAGATTAACCCAAATCAGGATTTTTTCAAATCCTGAGTTGTCTTGTTTTAATTACGTTATTATTAAATAATATATATGTGAAAATATAATTAAATTTATAATTTGAATTCAATTAACAATCAGTCAATCTCATCAAATTTTTGGCTGTCGGAATTAAAAAATTACCATAAAAAAAAAAAAACTGTTGGGGTACACGTTGTTAAACCTTAATCTTTAACTCCCCCGAAAACAAACAAATTCTTTTCTGAGTAAAATTCTTCTTCGATCTGTTAAATCCTGCATGTTTATATCAATACCCGAAAAGTGGATTAACGTCCAAAGAAAATTTACCATTAAAATTAATATAAAAAAAATTAGATTAATCAATTGTTCATCCTTTTTTATTCTTGAACCTGAAAAAAAAAAAAATTGAAAAAAAATTAAAGCTCTTAAAAAAAATGTCCTTTCAAATCCTGCTTCATGTCGATTAACTCATTAATTAACTCATTTAAAAAAATTTCCCCCTAAAATCCTGTAATTTTTGTCATCATCCTGTAAAAAAAAAAATAAAAATTAATTTTGATAATTGTGCGAATGGAAAAGACAAAAAGACGGAAAAAAACAAATCGATAAATTGAATTTGAAAAAAAAAAAAAAATGATACATCTTACCTTGAAGATGACCAAATAATGACCGATAAAAGAGCAAAGGATGGGTGTATTTGAGATTTTCATAATTTTGCAAATATCCAAATAAACTGGAATAAACCTGGCCCCGTATAAATGACAACATGTTGTAACAATATTGTCCACTTGCGTGTCGCCAACAAGACAGACCGCCTCATTGGATTACATCATGTTTAAATGGGTAAGATATACAGAGATAAATCTTTGAAAAAAAAAAAAACCTTTTCTTAAATTTTTTTTTTTTTGAAAATCTAAAGTTTTTCGTGATAAAGAATTATGTGGGAAAAAAAAAAAATTTTTTTTTCGAATTGTTTTTTGCAGACATGCCTTTTGGCAGTTTTAGCTGCTGTTGCGGCTAAGCCTCAATATACTCTTTCTGGTACCCCCCTCGGTTCGCTCGGCGGATTCGGTTCCGTTTCGACTTTACCTCCTCTGGGTGTTTCTCGACTTGGTGGCTCTTCGCTTTCTTCATTTCCACTTGGTGGTCAACTTAGTGGACTTCAACCTCTCTCCGGTGGAGTAAAAGTTGTTGGAATTGAAAGAATTTCCGACTCCGGTCTCGGATTTTCAGGATCTTCCCTTTCTGGAGTTCCTGGATCCAGTGTTTCCGGATTCGGAGGCTCTGTTCTTTCCGGTGGTAGCTCTGTTCTCTCCGGCGGAGGCTCTGTTCTCTCCGGTGGAAGCGGACCTTTAGGTGTTAAGCTTTTGAGCGTTCAAAGAATCCCCGACAGCGCTTTGGGACTCTCTGGTGGCAGCCTTTCCGGATCCGGACTTTCTGGTGCCAGCTTGAGCGGTGCCGGACTTTCGGGTGCTAGCTTGAGCGGTGCCGGACTTTCCGGAGCCAGTTTGAGCGGCAGCGGACTTTCCGGAGCCAGTTTGAGCGGTGGATTATCTGGAGCTGATCTTGCCAGCGCCGGACTCTCTGGTGCTAACTTGCAACAATTGGCCGGCTTGGGAGGCACTGTAACCAAAATCGAACGAATCTCTAGCTCTGGAGTTTCTAGCGGTGATGTTTCCAACCAATTGCCACTTTCGACTCTTCAACAAATTTTGAAAAAAACTGAAACTACACAAGTAAGCGGCCAACAATTGAGCGGACCCACTGTACAAGTCGGTGCTCCTCGTGTTACGCAAGTAACAAGATTGGATGGTCAATCTTCAACCACGACTAGCCCGCTTGCTCCAGTCTCGGTCACCACTCAAAGAGTTTCAGAAGGTAAATGAAGTTTTAATTAAATTTCAAAAAATTCAATGAGATTTTAAAATTCGATTTCTCATGTATTTGAATTCGTGGGTCGATAGGAACTTTTGGCAGCACTTCGACTACTTCTCAACCAACCACTTTCTCGACACAATCTGGTAGCTTTGGAGGACAAGCTTCTGGTTTCGGATTGAAAACCACTCAAAGCGGTTCTGGAGCTTCTTTAAGTGGCCAAAAAGCAGTTGGCGCTCAAGGAGGATTCGGATCTGGAGGTAACAGTTTCTCAGTCACCACCACCAGAACTTCCACATCTTTCGGAAACCAAGGATTGACTGGTTCCCAAGGATTGACTGGTTCCCAAGGATTCCAAGCCGGAGCTCAAGGAGCCCAAGGATTTGGAGCAAATGCCAACCGCCTTGCAGTTACCACTAGCAAAACATCTACCTTCAAAAGTCAAGAACTCGCTGGATCTGGACTCGGAACTGGATTTGGAGCCGGAACTGGACTTGGAGCCGGATCTGGACTTGGAGCCGGATCTGGACTTGGAGCTGGATCTGGATTCGGAGCCGGAGCTCAAGGAGCCCAAGGATTTGGAGCAAATGCCAACCGCCTTGCAGTTACCACTAGCAAAACATCTACCTTCAAAAGTCAAGAACTCACTGGATCTGGACTCGGAACTGGATTTGGAGCCGGAGCCGGAACTGGACTTGGAGCCGGATCTGGACTTGGAGCTGGATCTGGATTCGGAGCCGGAGCTCAAGGAAGTAGAACCGGTACCACTTCTGGTTTTGGAACCACCACTGTATTCGGAAAAGCCGTTAAAAAATTCCCATTGGGTACCAGCGGTGGATCCATCACCACAACTGAATCTGCTTACGTCACAAAACAAGGATTCGGACAAAACACAGCTGGAGCATTGGGACAAGGAGGATTGGGAGGATTAGGAGGACTCGGAGGACTCGGAGGTTCAGCCGGCTCACTTCAAAGCTCTAAAACTCAACAAAGCGAATTCGTCAGAGGACAATCGACCACCAGCAACTTCGGAGCTCAAGGAGCATCCCTTGGAGCCCAAGGCGCCTTGGGAGGAGTCGGAGGAGTGAAAAAAACTTTCACTCGCGTTCAAGAATCTTACAGCACCAGCGGACAATCCCAAGGTCTCGGAGCTCAAGTTCCCGCTCTTCAATCTGGAACCGGTTCTCTCCAAAACACAAGAACTCAACAAAGCGAATTTGTCAGAGGACAATCCACCACCAGTAACTTCGGAGCTCAAGGAGCTACTCTCGGAGTTCCAGGTGCTTTGGGAGGAGTCGGAGGATTGGAAAAAACTTTCACTCGCGTCCAAGAATCTTACAGCACCAGCGGACAATCCCAAGGTCTCGGAGCTCAAGTTCCCGCTCTTCAATCTGGAACCGGTTCTCTCCAAAACACAAGAACTCAACAAAGCGAATTCGTCAGAGGACAATCCACCACTAGCAACTTCGGAGCTCAAGGAGCAACTCTCGGAGGTGCTCTTCCAGGTGCCTTAGGAGGAGCCGGAGGTGTACAAAAAACTGTCTCCAGAGTTCAAGAATCATTCAGCACGACAGGTCAACCTCTCGGTGTCACCTTCCCATTCCAACAAGGTGTTACAACTCCATCATCTGTTTCTTCATCCAACAGCGCTTTCTCGAAAAGCCAAGAAAGTAGTTCCTTATTAAATGTTCAAGTAAGAGCAATTAAATTTTAATTCTTTTAAATGAGCAACATTATGTTTGCGTATGGGTGTTGCAGATTAACGCATTGTGGAGCAAAGTATTAAATGTTTTTTTTTTTATTAGGGATCAGGACTTTTGGGAGCTGACGGAGTTAGAGTTACCGGAGGTGTAACCAACCCAGTAGTCTCCCAAAAGCAAGTAACGACAACTTACACTTCTGAAGCCACTCCTTTCGGCGGATTGACCGGATTAGGAGGAGCTACAAACAGTGGAAGAGTAACAAACTTCAAAAAAACCACCACTCAATTCGGTAGTACTTTGGGCTCTGGTTTGCAAGGAGGAAGCGGATTATACCAATCTGGATCCGAAGGCAATTACTCCATTCTTAAACAACTTCAAGACTTGCAAGCGAACGGTTATCAATACACGTAAGTCCACGTGGAAAAAAACAAAAAAAAATTCCATGACGTCATTTTATTTTTAGTTTTTTTTTCACGATCGATCTTCTTCTTCTTTTTTTACTAATGAATTTTTTTTTTTTTTTCATTCCAACAGATTTGAAACCGAAAACGGTATCCAAGCTCAAGAAAGCGGAGAAATAAAACCTGAAGTTATGGAATTGGGAACCGTAACTGGATCCTACTCTTACACTGCTCCAGACGGACAAAAAATCACCGTAAATTACGTTGCCGATGAAAACGGTGAGTACATATATATACATTATTTAAAAAAAAAAAAAAGGAAAAAGAAAGAAATGGAATTTTTTTACAACGGGATGATTTAATTTTAAATTATAGGTTTCCGTGCTGTTGGGGATCACATTCCAAAAACTCCAGAACACGTTTTGAAAACATTGGAATATCTTGCACAATTCCCACACTAAAAAATAAATAAATAAATAATAAAATTTCATTTAAAAAATTTTTTTTTGTTTGTTGTAAAAATTAATTAGTGTTTAAGTAGTAGAATAACAAAAAGAAAAAAAAAAGGATAAGAACAACCACAACAACAACAACAATCACAACACTTGAATGTCTTATTGACATTGAATGAAAATAAAAAAAAAAAAAGTAGTTGTAATAAAAATTTTTCTATTTGATTCATTAAAAATGAAAAAGTTTTAATAAAAATAAAAATAAATAAATAAAACATTAATAAAAAAAATTTAAATTTTTTTTGTCTTTTTTTTTTTTTTTGTTTGTTTGTAATTGTAAAAAAAATAAAAATAAAAGTCATTTAATAATAAATTCAACACTTTTTTTTTTTACACGAGTAACGGCCCGATTTGATGTCGCTGGAATATTAATAATAATAATAATAATAATAATAATAATAATAATACATAATGTATATTATCGGGCCTTTTTCGGGATAAAAAATTTTTTTTAAAAGATTCTTTAATAATATTTGAATGATTTAAATTGAAACTTGCTTCTACTACTACTCATATGTATCCTAACAGGATTTATTATTATTAATACGATATTCGTGAAAGATAAACATAGGAGTTATTTGTTTTTTTATATTTTTTTTTTTTGACTGTTTTCATCCACGTGTCGAAAAAATTTTCTTTAGGGCTGGGTTTCGGGGGGGGGGGGGGGAAAAAAGAAAATTTTCAGGGGGATCGACGTACGTTAAAATTTATTTTACTTATATGTATCCATTATTTTTATTATTATCATTATCACAAGCAGAGAGAGAGAGAGAGAATATATTACGAATAATAATATTAAAAAAAAAGATTTTTTTTCACAATTTTTTTTACCTTAAATAAATAAATATAAAAATAAATCCTTTGTGATTAAATATCTCTCTAAAATTTTATTTATTTATTTTATTTCTCGTATTTTTAAACAAAAAATAAATAAATAAATAATTTATTATATATTTATTTTATTAAATAAATCCCCCGAAAAAAAAATTAAGAAAATTTTTTTTTTCCAATGTTTGTTTACACGTGAACACTTTTAAACGATGAATGAAATAAATTTCATGTAATTTTTCCTTTTTTATATATTTTTTTTTTTTATACTTTTTCATTTTATTTGAAAAGCCTTGATTATTGCAATTGTTTTTTTTTTTTTTTTTTTTTTTTTTAGGTACGCTTCATTTTATAAGTAAGTAACAAGCGATTTATGGTGACCTATAGACACCGGCTACCATCATTACCATTACTAAATACCAAGGTTTACGCAACCTTTCCATACATACTTTTTTTTTTTTTTTACATTTTTTTTTTTTTTTTTTTTGTTTGAAAAGAAAAAAAAAAATTGTAATGAAATTTAATGATAGTTTAACAATTACTATGAAAATTTTTTTTTATTATTTCACAATATTGAAAAGAAAAATAATAAAATAATAAAATGATGATGATGATAATTTTGTTGTTGTTGGTATTAATTCTTGACATCTGTCGTTTTTTTTTTTTTTTAAATATAGAGAATTCACGAACCGATAATAAATAAATAAATAAAGTAAAACAATAGGTAATAATAATAATAATAATAATAATAATAATACGGTTATATTGTTTACCGTAATTAAAATACCTCCTAATAAATTATACTTAAAATTTTCATATTTACTACCATTTAAAATTACGTAATTTTTTTAGGTTACGTGTTTTTGTCATAAACAATAATTGATTTTCCTCTCGTATTTTAAAATGTATAATAATAATAATAATAATAATGATGATGACAATTTTTCACGTGTTGTCGTACGTATTTTATTCCTGGCAATAAATAAAAATTTAAATTTGTAAAAATAAAAAAAAATTTACCATTTAAAACGTCATATAGTTTTTTTTTCTATAAAATAGTAAGATTACAACGGTGAAGGCTCCACCTGGTATCACTGCGGCATTGAACCCTTCTTCTGATGATGATGATGATGATGATGATGATAATGATGATGATTCAGTACCGAGGGCATTAAGAAACGGTAAGAACGTTAAGATAATTATGAGAATCTTCGATTAATACCTCTCTCTTTTCACTGCATCCATTGCCTGATTAATTCTCTATATAAACAAATTACAACTTATTAGATGCACATATTTTAGCTACAGAGTGAGAATCACTTGTAGGCGTTTTGAATTTTTCAAAAAAAAACACAAAAATCAAAAAAAATGAAATTGGTAAGTATATTTATTAAGTTTTATAAATCCAAAGTGTTTTTTTTTGTTTTTGTTTTTCACAAATTGGATAATTCAAAAAGTGTCATCGTGTTATATAATAATTTTTTTTTTTTGAAAACGTGCAAAAAAAGGATAAACTAACAAAAAAAATTTTTCGGGATTTTTATTTAAAAAAAAAAAATTATAAGAAGTGTCGTTATTTAATATTATTATTATTATTTTTTGTAAAATATATTGAAAGGTTTCATCATTATTTTATAAGAAAAAAAACTCCCTCACAACACAGTTGAAATAGTGATGTTTAAAAATTTTTCCTTTTCAGATAATTTCTATCTTTGCTATCGTTTTTTGCTCCGCCGTGAGTGGACAAAACGTTCCAAGGAACCCACAGGATGTTGTCCCAATTGTCAGTCAAACCAACGAACACGCTCCTGATGGAAGCTACAGATGGAGGTGAGAAATATTAATAATTTTTTTTTTTTAATTTAGATTTTATAAAATGGATTTTTTTTTGTCAGTAGTCCGCTCACTGACTCCTTTAATTAATAATAATAATAATAATAATAATTTGAATGAATTTTTTTAAAGCTACGAAACTGGTAATGGAATCAAAGCCGAAGAAACCGGAACCTTAAAACAAACTAAAGATCCAGAAAATCCTGTCGTTGTCGTCGCTCAAGGAGGATACTCTTACACCGCTCCAGACGGCCAAGTCATTCAACTTCAATACGTTGCCGATGATGAAGGTAAATTAAATTAAATTAATATTTTGTATTATCATTGACACGCGCACAGGCACACTCTGTCCAAAAAATTATTTATAATCATCCGTTCGATTAAAAGAATCCTCCTGGGATTTAATAGAAAATCCTTGAATCCCCTTCACAAAGACTTTCGAAAAAGATCCAATCTCTTATAAGTTATTACGTCATTTCCGGTCACTTTACCGGCGCTTATTTTATTATTACATACGTAATATTCTATTAATAGATTTTAATGAAGAAGAAGAAAAAGTTAATGCGTATATATAAAGTAGTTACCGATATTATTAATAATAATAATAAATATTTTCAGGTGGTTTCCAACCTGCTGGAGCCCATCTCCCAACTCCACCACCAATTCCACCAGCAATCCAAAGAGCTTTGGATTTCCTTGCTAGTCAACCAAGTACAAACGCTCCAGGAGGTGGTTTTGGAAAAAGGAAATAAGAATATCCGTTAGTCATTCTCTAAAAAGACAATCAACTGTATAAAATAAATGTAAAAAAAATTTTTACAAAAATAAAAATGTATATGTATCAATAATCTTTGTTGTTGTTGTTCTTTTTTTTCGAATTTCATCCTGGGGCGAAAGGGGGGGGGGAAATTTTCTCATAGTGAATCGTTTACTGATGGAAATCACTGTCCGTTTTGAAAAAATTTATTTTTCGCCATTTATGATGCGTTTTCCAAAAAAGAAAATTATATACTAATCAAATTTTTTAAATTTTCCCTGTCAATCGATTACATCGAATGTTTATGAAAAAAAAAATTCGGGAAAATATTTTGGAAAAATTTTTGTGTCGTGTATAAAATTGGGGGGGGGGGGAAATTTAGAGGATATTTTAACTATAAATTTGGAAACTCTCGATCGCCATTTTAATTTTTTTTTTTATATCTATGACTTTATAAAAATAAATTTTAATATTTTTTTAAAAAAATAATTCAAGGTTGTTTTTAAACATTTCGAATTGACCAATTCGAAAATGGAAAGTTCAAACCGTTCACCGAACACAATTCAAATTCCGACATTTTTTTTTAAAATAAATAATTTTTCATTTTTTTAAAAAACTTTCGAGATAAGTTTTTATCGATATAAAACTTTAGACATCGATTTCCTTGGTTTTTATTATTTTTAGCAGGAAGAAGTTTTTGAAAAAAAAAAATAGAGAAAAAAAAGGGATAATTATTTCTTGTTTGTGTCAAGGGCTGTCAACAATAATATTTTTTATGTTGACCATTTTTCCACGATTCAATGCCGCATTCAAACGGTACAATTTAAATTTTTTTTTTTTTAAATAAGGAAATAATTTTTAATCATTTTAATTAATTTATCAAATATATTAAAAGAATTTTTCTCACCGTTAGGTCCTCGTTTGATAACCGAAATTTAACCTTGATCGTTGACGCACAACTATACTTTACTTGATGATTCTCATCTCGATAAAAATAGTAATTAATTAAAAATTTTAATTTTTTTTTATTGATTTTAATTAAAAGCCAGAAAATTCGATTTATTACTTTTTACGATATCATAAACTCTCTACCTTTTGCTACAACAACAACGAGAACCATTTAATTATTATTATTATTATTTTGTTTAACTTACCCCTTATTAATAAATAATATCCATAACAGTGATTACATAAGTCGACGGTTGCCTCATTTATCATCCCTTAATTCAACGCAAAAAAAAATTAAACGTAATTATAACCGTTAAAATAAAACCCGTACACAATTTAACCCGACCGTTACGAAGATATTTTTTTAATATTTTTATTAATAATGACGAATAAAATGACTTTATTAATAAATTGACTTTCATTTTTAACACCCTGAAATCCACAATCAAATGAATCAAATCAAAAGAAGGAGAAAAAGTAGTTCGAAAACTAACCTCGGCCCTGAGATAAAAAAAAAAAAAAAAAATTTTTTTTAAATTGTTCGATCTATATTTTATGAAATAACGATCACTGTGTAGCCAACTGTCAAAAAAAAAAAAATAATTAAATTTTTTTTGTAAATTAAAAAATCATAGAATAAGAAATTAATTTCGAATTACATGAGGTAATAATGATAAATAAAAAAATAATTTTTTTTTTTTTGACAAGAAGTTAAAAAACCGTTGAAAATCCGAAAATAATTATTAAATTTCTGAATAAAAAAAAATTTATGATTTTTTTTAAGCAACAAATCGTTTGAGGAAAAAAAAATTTTCTTTTTTAGTTAACTAATAATAATTTCATGTACGCATTAAATTCACACGTATAAATGATTAGTGTAGGAGTGTAATAATTATTTTTTTTTTTTATGTAGGTATATAATGAATAATTATTAAATTACATGATTCATTTTCAAATTAAATAATTTTATTTTATTTTAACTTAAATACAGTTGAAAAGAATAATAAGATTTTTTTTTTTTTTTATATCTTTAAGAACTTCTCGTCGCAAGTATTTTTTCTTAGTGACTTTTATCAATTTCAGGTATTTATTTCATTTTCTAATCGTAAAAATTTTCCTATAAAATTTATGTTGTAAATGAGGAACCCCAACCCCAACTGAATTTTTTAAACTGATTTATAAAAAATTTTTTATATTAGTGAAGATTTTTAAGAAATTAACCCGCGTTGTTGCTTTACTAACACGTATATCGCGGTGATTAGTTTATTAAATAAATTTTAGGTTGTGCAATTTTAGGTACAAGTAAACATAATAAAAAGCATATTTTTATTTATTAAGGTGGCCATATTTAAGTAAAATTTAATTTTTTTTCGGTTTCTTTTACGACTTTTACGTATTTTATTTTTTGTTTAAAAAACTATTACTCGGATTTATCCACATAAAATAATTATAATTATTAATAATTTTTATTGATTACTAAAAAAAAAAAAAAAAAGACGTCATGACGATAATTTTTATAATGATAGACTGGGATAATAATAATAACAATTATTTATTGAAAAAAACACGATGCGATGGTTACATAATGATTAATAATAAAAATATTTAAAATATATAATAAACTTCTACTCTCCTCTCTCTGTTTCTAATCATTTTTATATTAAATATAAAATTCAAATAAAAATTATTTTTTTAAATTTATTTGAAGAGGGAGAGAGAGAGAGAGAGAGAAAAGTTTTTGGAAAAATGGGAAAAAATAAAAGTAAAACAACTCAATTAAAAATTAAATTTACTTTATAAATGTCAAAAAACAAAAACATTCATTTGTTGTTGCAATTGATGAAAATTATTAAATTGAATTATTTGGAAAGCAATTTTGATTTAATTATTTTTTTTTTTTTTGATTTCTTAAACAAATAATTGAGATCATTTTTTTTTCTTGTAAAAATTGTGTAATTTTTTTTTTTTTTTTAAAATAGATCATCATCCAACTTTGTTAAAATAAAAAATAATTTTAAAATATTTTTTTAGTATTATAAACTTTAAAAAAAAAATTTCGACCTTGTTATTATCATGTTTTATTTCGTTATTTAAAAAAAAAAAAATTGAAATTATTTTTTCGCCATTATTTAAATAATTATTTGATTGACTTATTTTTATTTATTTATTTTAGGTCATGATTTATAAATTACGCGGGAAAAAAAGTTTTAAATCGAAATGGAAAAAAAAAATTTTTATTAAACGGTTGCCGTAAATTATTATCGTAACGTTCTTGAATAGGTGATAAAATTTCATTTTAACTCGTTATTATTATTATGATTAAATAAATATTGATTTTTTATTAGGATTTACAAAGTAGTAGCCATTTTAACGATCAATTGAATTTTTTAACATTTCTAAAGGATCTATCAACCATTTTTGCATTATTATTTGTTTTTTGCTACATTCGATGGTAAGGAAAAAAAAAAATTTAAAATCTCCAAATAATAATAATAATAATGATCGACATTTATAAATATAGATCAAATAGTTAATTTTTTTTCTTAATTTGGGGTTACCTATTTACCCGTTCTCTTTTATAATATTCAAATTACAAGCTCAATTTTTATTTATCCTTGATTAAATTTTTTACACATTCTCCATTTTTTTTTCTTTTTTTCATTAATTTTTTTGTTTCCCTTTTAAAATATATATATATAACATATATATAGAAAAAAAAATTTTTTAACAAATTAAATGTTTTAATAATTATTATTTATATAATAATAATATTAAAAAAAAAAAATGTTTAATATTTAGTTTAAATAACGTAATCGCCCTGAGAAGTAAAAGGCCGCATCTTCACGATTGTGGAGCGTTACTAAAATATAGATTATTTTTTATAAATAAATGCCAAGGTTAATAATATCAATTATTAAAAAATTATTATAAAGATGATATGGAAAGAAAGTTAAAAAAAAAAAAAAATATTCACATGAGAAAAAAAAAAAAATTTTTTTTATATAAATTTTTGGAATCCATAAATTTAGAAATGATTTCAAAGAATCCAGTATTCATTTTTACCATGATTTTCCTTTGTTAAAAAAAAATTAATTTAAAATTGATACACGCACACACACACACTGCCATAATTTAAAATTATTTAATTCAATTTAAATTTTTTTTTTTTATTATAAAAGTTAACTTCAAGTATTAAATATGTATCACGAGTATTTTTTTTTTTTTTGGTTAATGACAACCTGTTCATGATCATTTACGGGTTAAAAAAAAAACTGGAATTTTCCAAAAATTTAAAAAAAAAAAAAACGTAGTTTATTTCAAGTTCAATAATAAATTAATAATTTTTTTTTTTTTTTGATTTAAAACAGTAATTATTCAATTTCAAATGAAAATAATTTTTTTTTATTAATGATAATAATAATAATAATAATGATAATCTTAGTCATTATTACTTCTTCTCAGCCCAAGCTGCGATAATGAAAGGAAAAATCACGAAAGAGGAGTTCTCAAAAAACCAAGGCAAATCCTAAAGGAAAAACAAAGAAAATGGGATGTGGAGAAATGGCAGCTTGCAAATTATGATAGCGAAGCCCAACCCCAACTTAAGAGCAAGTGGGAACAGAAAAAGCTACCCGTCGGACAGTATCTGAAAATAATAAATATACTTGTAATATTAATAAGAAAAACACGCACAATTGGTTAAGGCGTGGAAAATTGAAGGTTGAAACAGAAGCGGTGATTATAGCATCTGCAAAAAGACCAAGCCTTGTGAACTTATAACTACGAAACGGCTATTCTTAAGGTCCGCCAAGACCATCGGAAACAATAGATCGTTTAAATTCCGGTTGTTCGATATTGACAAAAAATGACGTCTAGAGAGGCACAATAAAATCTGTTAAAATCTCCACTGGAATATCTGTCGTGAATACGATGCCAAAGAATGGTACAACCACACTCCAGCCCCGGTTACGACATCGTACGATCAACAAATTTACACTGACAGAACTGTCCCAGCCAACAAACCGGATATCATCCTGAAAAGCATAATTCTTATATAATAATCGATTAAACACCGGACGGACAAAGAAGCAGACAAAAGGCTGAAACAGCCAGGATGTGAGGAGTAAAGACGAAAATTATTTCGGTCATCGTAGGAACCATCGAGAGGCACACATTCAATAAAAGAAAATTCGAAGAAAATTTTAAAGAATTTAAAAGAAGAAATTTTACAGGAAATCACGTTATGTGGGAAGGCCGACATTCTTCGGAAAATTTTATAGATAGAACCATCGTTGTTCGAGCATTCATTCCTAAGGAATCAGGCAAAGACCTGGAATAAATGCCAAAAAAACTCCGACGAGTACACAAAATCTTTTTGTGTTTAAAATTGATAATAATAATAATCGGATCCGAAAAATAAATTTTTTTGATATTTATTTTTAATTAAGATTAAAAAAAAATTACATAATCAGAAAAATGAAAGAAAAATCACGGATGAATTTTATCCATATTTGACTGCCATTCAATGCAAATGAAAAATTTGCAACCACAATTAAAAT
This sequence comes from Pediculus humanus corporis, assembly GCF_000006295.1. Taxonomy (NCBI): domain Eukaryota; kingdom Metazoa; phylum Arthropoda; class Insecta; order Psocodea; family Pediculidae; genus Pediculus; species Pediculus humanus. The sequence goes on along the minus strand of NW_002987456.1, from coordinate 113,513 downwards.
AAAAAAAACAAAGGAAAAAAAAAAAAAAAAGAAAAACTGTATTTCACCATTAAACATATAATACCAAGGCCTCTTGGTCGTGGACCAATGCCACAGTGTAGGCCAATTCCATACATTTTTTTTTTAAATCAAAAATTGATGATTATAAAAATAAATAAATAAATAAATATGTGTTTTTTCTTAATGAATAATGAGAGGAAGGGGGGAGGGGAAATAAAATACTGTAAATGATAATTATTAAATATGTTATCCATACTTGTACATATTTACTCTCTCTCTTTTTCTTTCTCTCGTGTGTGTGTGTGTGTGTGTGTGTGTGTGTGTGTTCGTATTGGTAAAAATGAAAAATGAAATAAAATAAATAAATTAATTAATTAAATTGTAATATTACCTTCACGTCAAAATATTCATAAAAATAATTAAATGTAAAGGAGATGAAGGAGAGATGCGCGGGGGGAAGGGAAAGGGAGAAGGGAGGAAAATTTAATTACGCGAATTAATGAAATCAAAAAAAAAAAAAATTCACTGACAATAAATAACAAAAAAAAATTTTTTTTCTTTATAATATTAATTCCTGTCGAGCGACAGACTTTTTATTACTGTTTTTCCTCTTCTCTCTCTCTCTCTCTCTTTCTTTAAAAGTTGTTTAAAAAAAAAATTATATAAAATTGAAAATTTCTTTGTTCTCTCATAATTATTATAATTAATAAGGAATACAAAACATTTGTAACAATCATTGGTGGGAAAAAAAAAAAAATTCACGCACGTATGCTTACGTATCCACGTGCGTACACACGTGTACTTGTAATAATAACTATGTAATTATAAATTATTAATGTAAAAATATTAAATACAACGTTTAACGCCCTCATAATAATAATAATAATTACCATTTTATTACTATAAGTAATGAGTTAATTTATAAATAAAATGTTTTTTTTTTTTTTTGGCGGTTTAAAGTATATTTTAAAATAATTAACAACAATATGGGAAATGAAACAAACAAACATAATGATAATAATATTAATATTTTGGGTTCTCTAAGGCTGATCATCATTTTGAGTTTCCAAGGTTAAGCAAAAAAATTTTTTTTCTGTTGAAAATTAAATTTAAATCTCTTTTTTTTGTAAAAGAAAATTACTTCTTAAAAAAAAAATTTTAATTTTATAAATATTTTATTTGATTTGTATTATATAAAAGTTTAGTAAAGTCGTGATAGTCCAACTTATAATTCCCAATATAAAAAAAAAAAAAAACTAAAAGTAAATTCCACCATAACTGTATCTAAAAGGGAGATTCGTATAAATATAAGGCAGAAAAACGTAATAACATCGTCATTACCTGCACCACCTTTATAGATCGAGTTAAATATTATTATTATTATTTTATTTTTTCTTTTTATTGTTTTCAATTTTGATTTTCAATTTTGAACAAAAATGTTTTCGGTGAGTTTTTCGGTTTTTTTTTAAAAATTGTGAATTCGTGTTTGATTGTTTTGAAAATAGTGGAAAAACCTTACTCAAAGGATGAATTTTTGTTTTCAGGTAAAATTGTTTGTTACTTTCTGCCTTTCTGTCGTTGTTTCTGCTCAATTTCCTGCACACACCAACTACGGTGGATACCAAAAACCTTTTGTACCAATCGTATCTCAAGATTTTCAAATTGCTCCAGACGGCAGCGGATACCAATTCCAGTGAGTATAATTTTTTTTTTTTTTCTGATTTTAGATCATTATATATAACCAAGCAGTAACTGTTAATAATAAAATAATTTATTATTAATTTCAGCTATGCTTCAGCTGATGGAAGTCAACGACAGGAATCTGGATCTCAAAAAGGACCCGAAAGTTATTCAGTAACCGGATCATTTTCCTACGGTCTTCCAAACGGTAACAAAAAAATATATATTTTTTTAAATATTTAATTTAATGATGATTTTTATTAAAAATTAATAATAATAATAATAATAATAATAATATCAGGTGGGCCAGTTCAAGTTAATTATGTATCAGATGAATTCGGATACCAACCATCAGGTCCAGGAGTTCATCCAGACATTGCCAAAGCCGTAGCCGAACAAGTTGCCGAAGCCAGAGCTTCACCACATTCGGGTGGTTTCAATGGTGGTTACCGTCCAGTTTATGGTTGATTTTATTATACATTCAAAGGAATCAAAGGAATAAAAAAAAAAAAAGAATGAATCGGTTATCGAAATGTGCCCTTTGTGATTTTTACTTTGCTTGTTTTTAAAAAAAAATATGCATATAAATCGTTGTTACCTATTTTACCACTTATAAGTATTATTATTATTATTTTCATTTAGAATTTAGTGATGAAAATTCTTTTTATAGATATACATATATATATTATATGCCTTTTATTTATGTATAAATAAATTTTTCTCATCTGAAATTTGTTGTTTTTTTGTTGCTATAATTGCTAGAGCCTGGTTATAGTGATTAGGGTCATAGATAATGAATGATAAGAAAGATAAAAAAAAAAAGAAAATTTTTTTCACTTTTAATTTTGTGTGGAATTGAATTACAATGTCGCAGGTGGAAAATTGTTTCTCTCATACGTTGTTGTCGTGACGTCATTATTAATACGTGATTGGGGGGGAGAGGGGGGAAAATTTTGGCATAAAGTTCTTAAATTTACATTAAAAACCTTTTAAAAATGTTAAAATCAAATTCATGGCTTAATGATGATTATTATTCATATAAGTCACGCAAAACAATTTGCACTGATATTTGAATTCGTATTTAATGAAAGGTCAAAGAGCGAGGAGATTCCGCCTATAACCCTGAATACATGAGAAAAAAAAAAAAAATATATATATATATATGTGTGTGTGTGTGTGCGTGAGTGCGTGCGTGAAAATTAAAAGGAAATTCTTACTTATTTGTATCATGGAATATAATTGTACAAAAATTAAGTTATAAAAAAAAAAAAAAATTTAAAAACGTCATTTAATTACAAAATTTTTATTTGTTCGTCACCATGTATTATTTAATTCGTGAGTACGTGTGTGCGTGCGTGTGTGCGTGCGTGTGTGCGTGTGACAACACCCAAAAAACTATTGCAAATCTATAAAACATAAATTAAAAAAATTCTTATTATTAATTCCTATTCAAACGACGCCTAAAAAAAAAACTTTTTTCTTTTTCTTTTATTTCTATCATTTAAATTAGTTTGTAATCATTTTTTTTAAACAATTAAAATAAAAAAAAAATCGTTACAAGGTTTTTATTACTTTTTCATTTAATAATAATGATAATGATAATAATAATAATAATAATAATAAAACTTAACTTTCGACAAACTACTCATCCCAGGTAAAATAATTTTTTTTTGTAACGAATGTTTTCGAATTGTTACGACGACATTTATTCCATTCAAAATTTATCCTCGAGTTCGTTTTTTATTATTATTATTATTTATACATAAAATAAGGGAGAAAAAAATAATAATAATAATTTAATGCGAAAAAGTTATCGAATAAAAAAAAGAAAAAAAATTAAAATATTCGAGAAATTTTACTTAACGAGTAACTTTTTTTTCTCTCACACATTATTATATACTTTAAAATAAAATAAAATATTAATTAGTATTATTATTATTTAATTTACCAAACGTAAAAAAAAAAAAAAAAAAAAAAATTTAACCTAGTTTTTTTTTTATGCACACAAAAACCGTAATTTAAATTATGAATAAATTAAATTTTGTCGATATTTATATTTAATTATTATTATTGTTTTTAAAATACTACGATTGTAATCGATTTTTTTTTTTTAATCCGCCATAATTAGTTTTTTTTTTATACGTTCCAACATGTGGGAGCCTCATATTTCATAAGATTCGTAAGATGGCATCCGGGAGACCTTGAACCGTGCAAAAATGGTAATACCAAAACCTATTCTCGTTTACAGGTTTGATTGCCTATAAAATTGGTACATATCTACCTTCCAGCTACTACTACATCTTCCTTTAACTTGTACGAACAAAAAAAAAAAAAAAGGTCATAAATCAGTAAAGTAGGGGATGTTGATGATGATGATGATGATTATCTACTGTTTTTACCCAAAACACTCACTCACGTCAAGTTTTTTTTTTTTTTTCAATTAAAATAATTTACTCAATTATTAATTTTTGAAATAGAAAAAAAAAATCGTAGTTTATAATTTACATAATTTTTTTTAATTATATCAAATAATTGATTGACAAAAAAATAATAATTATTATTATCATTCGACATATAAAAAATATTTCACAACGAGTGGAGGGTAGGTGAAAATAAAAAAATTTTTTTTTTTTTGTTAACAAATGACATGAGCATTCACTTGTGAGTTTAATTTAAAACTCGTAAATCAAATAAATAATTCAAAATATTTTAAATATTTTTATTATTATTATTACAAAATAAAATATAATGTCAAAAATTAAAGGTAAAAATTTTTTTTTTTTACTTATGAAATGTTAAATTTGTATTTTGTTTCAAATTCCTTTGGTCCATCAAATCCTTGACCTTTATTAAAAAGGATAGGCCAGCCACAAATGATTTGGCAAAATATAGATGTAAAAAAAAAAAAAAAAAATTAAAAAAAGATTGTTAATCACGATTTAGGAAACCCCTTGAGAGATGCTATAGAAAATTAGTCATAAATTTCAAGTAAATCAGTTTTGGGCGGGACATTTAATAATAATTATTCCTTTGAGCTAATTCCTTCACCCTAGTTCCTCTCAAAAATATTTAAATGTCATTTATTGACAATAATACTAAATGCGTACCCGAAACTCCTATTTTACATAGGTTTTTTTTATTTTTAAATTTTATGTTAAACTGATTTTGAATTGTGTGTGCGTGCGTGTTTACGCCCCTGTCGCAACAGTAATTCAAACAAAATTCATTTATCTCTTTTTTATCTATGATATTCATTGGGTTTTTACTTTTATTTTTTAAATTTAATTATTATTATTATTTCATAACTATTGTTATTTCATTTAAATCTTATTACTTAATAATAATAACAATAAAAAAGATACATAACAAGAATACCTTAACATACAACACGTTTGAAAGTCACAAAAAAAAAATTATCGTGTCAATAGAAAAAATCATACCGGACCGGGTTTTTGCAAACTTGATAATGAATTTATATCCAGATTAAAAATGTGATTTTCATTTTGTTTTTTAAAATGTGACAAATGTTGTTACGTAATAAGGTTAATGTTTTAAAATTATTTAATACTTATTGTACCCGGTAATAAACCGGTTGTTTGTTGATTTAAAAAAAAAAAAAATGAATACATCATGATGGGTGTTTTCAATTAACATCATAACAAGTTCACATGATAAACTAGTTTTTAATTAAATGAGAACAAACAACAACAACAACAAACCCTTATAAAATTTCTAATGATCACATAGGAAACGATGCGTGTGAAATTAAATATAAAAAAAATTCTTCTAAACGATTTGCGTAATAATTAATAATAATAAAAATAATATATCATAGAGTAAAAAAAAAAAAATTTTTCATTTTTTTAATTGAACGTATACGAAAAGACGTAATTGTGACGCGTTCATTTGTTTTATTTGGAATAAAGATAAAACGGTTATTGTAAATGACCTTTTGTAATTAACATTTCCTATGTATATCATTATTATCATCGTTTTTGATGTGTCAAAAGTTTTTACATTATTAAAACCTGATTAAATCCTTGACAAAAAAAAAAAAAAAAAAAAGGAAAAACTTATAAATATTAATATTATTTATTAGATAATTTTTAGGGTAAGCTAAGTCTTGATACGATGAAATTAAAAGATTGCAATGATGCCCAATGTTGAACACCAAAAAGTTGTTATTAATAATAATAATAATAATAATAATAATAATATGGTAGGAGGGGATGGCGCATCCCATTGCTCTTCGTTCTCTATAAAACTATAAATTGTGTTCAAAATCTGGAACATTGTGATCAAATTATTTTAAGTGTTCGGTTAGTTTTTAATTATTCAAAAATGAAAATCGTAAGTGTTTAATTTTCTTTTTTTTTTTTTTGGTTTTTTTTTTTTTTTTTTTTTTTTTGCGGGGATTCAAAATTAAATTTTATAATTTAATTGTTATTATTCGGTATACAGTTCTGTTGTGTTTTCAAAAGTGTTTTTTTTTTTTTTTGCTGTTTTACAAAATAATTTTTTAAGAACCACCTGTCGTATTATATAGAAAGAAGGAGAAATCATGAGAGATTTCATTCATTTTCATCTTTTTTTTTTTTTTGAAGGAGAGTCACGAATTTTCCGTTATCGGATATTTTTCATTTTGATCAAAAATTAAAAATTTTTCTTTCGTTTCATTATTATTATTATTATTATTAATATTGTGGATTTAGTTTAGTCAGTATTTCCAGTAAAACCGCTGCGTGTTTTTTTATTATTTTGAATTTATGAATCCCCCAATTCTTATACAATAATAAGTGAATTTTTAAAAAAATGACTTTTCAAATTTAAAATTTTTTTTTTCGGAATTTACTTCACTTTTCATTAAAAAAAAAAAAAAAAAGAAAATTTGCTTTATTTTCTTTTACTATTTGTTGTAGATATTATTTACCCTTGCCGTAGTAGGGACCGCTTTGGGTTTGCCCCAGTTTGGAAATACCCGAAATTCATTTGCTAAACCAGTGTATGGAGCCCCAGCTCAAACATATTCTTCAGCAAATGTTGTTCCTATTGTGTCTTACTCCAACGATATTGGACTAGATGGTTCTTTTCAATACAGCTACCAAACTGGAGATGGAATCAGTGCTCAAGCCAATGCTCAAGTTCGTAACGTAGGCGGAAGGGACGTTGAAAATTCTGTCGTACAAACCGTTCAAGGATCTTATTCTTACACCGCTCCTGATGGTCAAGTTATCACCGTTAACTACGTCGCCGATGAAAATGGTGAATAAAAGTTATAATTTAACAAAAATTATATATGAAACAAAAATTTATTTAAAATTCTTATTTTTTTTCAACAGGATACAGAGCAGAAGGTGCCCATCTTCCAACTCCACCACCAATCCCACCAGAGATTCAAAGATCTTTAGCTTTAACTGGATCCCAACAAGGTCAAAGTTTCGGACAAGGTGTTCAATCCTTTAGAACAGGACAATTCGCAGTCCCAAAACCGGTATACGGAGTTTCTGGTTAGAGAAAAAAAAAACAAAAAACCTGTGAAAAAAAAAATGTAACTTTTAGGCAAATAAATAAATAAATATAAAAAATATTTTCATTTTACCTTCTTTTTTTTTCTTTTATTCTTAATATTCATGAATTTTTATGTTTTATTAAATCATCCTACATTTTTATGTTTAATAAATCATCCTAAATTTTTAATTAAATTATTTTTTATTCTCAAAAGAATTTATGCAAAATTTGCAAAAATTTTATTTTAATTTTTTTAATACAAAGTTTATCCAGTTTGACTTTTTGTACTTGCAAAATGCTTAAAAAAAAAAAAATTTTTTTTTTTTAAATTACATGTTTAACTTGACGAACCAATAATTAAATTTTTTTTTAGGGCAAATTATTATTTATATGCATACCTCAAATCATTAATTTTTGCTAATTTTTTATGTTTTTCTTTCTTTTTTTTTTTTATTCAAATCAGATTGCATCAATGAAAAAAAATTTTTTTTTTAAACGTCTCCGTGCATTGAAACTATTACTCTCAATATTTTCTTTAATTTTACAATATATTACAATATTTATTTCAATAGAAAATAATTGTAAAACATTTTACAAGACTTTAAATCATTTTATTAACAAATATAATTGTGCTTTTTTTTGGTTGGAAGTCCTGGTTACAAAATGAAAAAAAAAAATCAGGATTAATAAATACAAAGACGGCCCAACGATATTGTGTAATTATAATGCAGTAATAGAGAAAATCTGAAACAGTTCAGAAGTAAAATTTGTTATGAGTGAAATTCTTTTATCAATTATGTTCTATATTAAGAAGCAAAATGTTTTATGTCATTGTACCGCCATTTTCTTGATTTGCCTTAACGATTCGCATTATCGATTTACCTTAAATTCGATTAATTTTATCGAAATATTTATTTATTTCCAATACAATTATTAAACACTAAAAACTTTTATATAGAATAAAAGACATTTGAAACTGTTTTCGTCAAATAGAATTAACTAATTTCAAATAAATTAAAAAGAAACAAAAAGAAAACATTTGAAACATGTTTACTGTTTACAGAAATGCTATCTGGTAGCCGGTTAACGTATTTCTTTTGCCGCCATAATTCGCCATTTTGTTAAAGATATAATTTTTAAAAAATGGCAAGTGAACAACGAGTGAAAAATACAATAACATTAAAGGGCTCTTCTCAACTAGTCACAGAATATTTGAGTAAGTCGAAATATCAGTTTTTAAATTTTAATTTTTTGTTTTTTGCAACTATGTGGAATATTTGATTCAACGCAATTTTTAAAACTTTGTAAAATGAACGTTGAAAGAGAGAGTGTTAAACGCATGTCAAACAATTATATATAAATATATAAATTTTTTATGCGTTTTAGAATATTGTCGATGATGATTAAATAAAAGAAATATTAAATACCATGTTTTTGAAATTGATTTTTTTGACTTAATCTATTCAATATTTAAATCAGCCTTAAAAGTATTTATTTTGACAGTTGGTTAATGCTTATTTTATGTGACTTTTAACTGGCATCATTTTTTGTAATTTAAAAATCCAAGCAAAAAAAAAAAACGACCTTTTTCAATAAATGAAAGTATTAATTTAAAATCCATCACTTAAAAAAAAAAAGGGGGATAAAAATCATTCAGCAAATTGTTATTATTATAAATTACCTTGAAAAAGATATGTGGTAACCTGAAACAGTAAGATATTGACACTATTTTTTTTTTGAGGAATTTTTACTTTTTGTTATGGTATAATGATTTTCAATGAAAATATCATGCACCATGATATGTGATTTATATAATAGCATATTATAGTACATTTTCAGAAATAGTATTTTTTTTTACTGGTAAAATAATTATACATGATATGATGTTGAATGTGTTGTGAAACATGAAAAATGCATTGACAATTGATTGCATTTTGATGTAAAAATAACAATTATTACTCATTCGACATTAGGTTTGAATTGATGGAATTAAAATGTCAGCAATTGGGATTGATTTTACTCCCAGTATATACTTGTAATAAAATTAACCGCAAAATAATTGAATTGTTTTAATTAAAAAAATAAAACTAACAATAATATTGAAGGTAACTTACAAAAGCATAAAAAAAAATTTTTTAATTTCAATATTAAGACAAATAATATAATAAAGAATTGAAAAAGGAAAAAATATTATTGGTTAGCTGAAGTAAAGAGTTTCAGTGATCAACATCAAACATTATTAGTTATGAATGGAAATATGAATATGACGAGTCAAGTCTTCACACATAGTCAATGTATCACTTTGTATTTTGAAAAGAAAATTGGAAAGCAAAATACTATTAAGTATAATCATTCAAGTAAATATCGATATTATTATTAACATATAATCATTACACTGTTTGTCGTTAGTTATACTAATTAGACCAAACTTAATTAATGCAATGTTTTTAAAAATAATCAAAATTTCAATGAATTAAATTTTAAAATTTCACTTTTATTTTTTCTAGATGTGTTGAAGATTATATAGTAAAGTGATGGAGAAAAATTTTAAATTTGTTTTTATTTATTTATTTATTTATTGTTAAAATCATTATTTGGAATTAAATAAGGAAAACAACATTTTCGACATGAATGACCATAGGATTTCCAATTGTTTTACTCTACAATCCAAATCTTGGAAATACAGAGGAGAAGGAAATGCTAATTTAGTATTAGCATTAACAAACAATAATAAAATTATCAGATTTCAAAAATTTTTTAATAACGAAAAAAAAAAAGAAGAAAAAATTTGGTTTCAAGTTGATTTTTGTCGAAAGATTATGCAACCACTTTTGGGCAAGAGTTTTGTTAACGTTCCAGATATTGTTTTCATATCTGATGCTGAAATAAATGAATTGAATAAATTTATTCATCCTTTTAGGGATGTTAAAAGACTTAACAAAGAAATCGGGAGCAACTATGCTACCATCAGCCATGATTTATGCTTTTTTTCTAATGCTTCTTCATTTAATCCCAATCCAACTTTCTGCGTTGAGATAAAACCAAAACAAGGTTGGATTCCCATAAGGGAAAGATATTTTAAAAAATGCACTTTTTGTTTAAATCAATATCTTAAATTAAAACAAGGAACTGTAAAAAGTAAAACTCAATATTGTCCTTTGGATTTGTTTTCTGGAAATCATAACCGAATGAAATTTGCTATTCGTTCACTACTCAAATGCCCTCAAAACAATATGAAAATTTTTAAAAATGGAAATTTAATATTAGATGATACAAACTCAGAAAATTATAAAACGATTTTGGAAGATTGGTTTGGCACGAACGAAGAAGAAAAATTAATAGAAAATTTCACATCGGTTATAACGCATGCTTTGTTAAGCGAATTTGATGATTTAAAGTGGAAAGCAAATTCAGATGATGTTGACGAGGAGAAATTAAGTCATTCACGTATATCTCAAAATCTCATAGATGAAATTAATTCAATTTTTTTTAATACATCATCGTGTTATGACAAAAAATACGAAAAACTTCCAGAAAATTGCGTACTAAATAGAATATTAAATGTACAAAAACTCGATGAATTGGGTTGCGACAAAATCAATCAACTATACGATTCTCATCCACATGAAGATGATTACGATTATTTACACGATTTGCTCTCTAATCCTAAAAATATTTCAAAACATATAATTAGGTATCTTCTTGCGACAACAGTCAAAGATTGTTCCATAATGATTGTATTTCAAAAATCCCCCCGTGAAAATACGACGACTCTTGATCAAAATGAAATCAAAGATTTAAACGATTCAAAATATATTTTTCAAATTGGAATATCTGATTTGGATCCAAAGCCAGCTTCTTGCATAGTAAAACATAAAAAGAGAAATAACGATGTTATTAATAGTTGTATAGAATATTATAAAAATAAGAGAAAATAATAAACAATTTATATTTTTTTTAACTATATTGTATTTAATAAGACTCATTAACAATTCATAACAATTCACTCGTCCTCCTTTTTAATATAATCAATCCAGATTATGTATATATTTATTTTTTTTTTTTCCAGATTTTGGAATCAATAACATTTTATATCAAAGAGGGATTTATCCACAGGAAACATTCGAACAAACTAAACAATATGGCGTAACAATATTAGTTTCAACAGATCCGAAAATAAAAGCTTTTTTAAATAATATTCTAAATCAAATAAAAGGTTTTCATTATTTTTTTTTTTATTTGAAAATATGTACATAAAAATAATTTTTATAAATGATAATAATATTTTTTTTTCATAGAATGGCTTTTGGAACGTAAAGTGAAAAAAATATCTCTTATAATAAAAAATATATCAACAAAAGAAACAATGGAATGTTGGGATTTTATTGTTGATTATGAAAAAGGAACGTCAACATTAAAAAAAGGTTTATCAAATCCTTTGACATCAATTGAAAATCAATGTGAAAAATATCCAGAAACCGGAAATAAAGATTTAAAAGAAATACAAATGGAAATAAGAGATGTTATGCTTCAAATATGTTCAACTGTTACTTTTTTACCTTTGCTCGATTGTCTTTGTGAGTAGAATTTTTTACATTTTTTTTCCTTTTTAATTCAAATGAAAATTGTTTTGAATTTGTTTTTTTTTTTTTTTTTTAAATTGGATCAGGTTCTTTTGATGTTCTCGTTTACACATACAAGGATTGTGAAATACCCAATGAATGGGATGAATCCGAACCTTGTTTTATAGCAAATTGTCAACAAGTTCAATTTAAACCATTTTCAACGTCTTTGCATAGAGTTGATACCGCCGTGTCCTACAAAGGAGATTTTTAAATTTTAAGACTGATTGTTTTTTTTTTTTTTTAATAATTATGTGAATCGAAAATAAATAATAAATCCGAAAACCAATGTAATCGCTGTTAAAAACAAAAACAAAAAAATGTCAATTTTGAATTGAATAAAAAATATTTTTTTTTTTAAAAATGAGTCAATATTAAATTTTATTTAAAACATTAATTATCAACGAATAAATTTTCTTCCTTAACTTTAATTTTAACTTCTTCATATTCATATTTTTCGTAATCTTCAAGAAGCTCTTTTAAATTTTTTTTCCCTCTTCCTCTTTTTAAAACAAGTAATTTTAATAATATTTTAAGTTCATCATTTTGTTTTTTCAATTTTTTATATTTAAAATTAAGTTGTTTGAATTTATTAAGAGTTAATTTGTCTAAATTCTGTCTTCCATTTTTCAATGACATATTGCATATATCACTGGAATTGTTTAGACAACGTTCAAAGTCTTTTACTTTCATTTCATTATCATTTTTTTTTTCTAAGCTTAGATTTTCATCATCTACAGTATCATCTTCAAAAAATTCTTCTGGTTCTTCTTTAAAATTTTTTTTTTCAACCATTTCTTTTTTAAATATGTATTCTGAATTTGTTATTTTACCATCTTCTCCAACAATGAGGACTTGCAAAGTCCCTTTGTGTCTATCTCCAATTATATCAGCTAAATTAGTTTCAATTTTTTCTTCTGTTTCATCTTGTAAATACTCTTCTTCTTTTTGTTCATCCATCTTGATGTATTCTGCATTACTATTGTTGACTTCTTCTTCCTCTTCTTCTTCTGGTTCTTCAGTTATTTGATAATCATTCTAAAAGAGAGAATAAATTTAGCAATGATATTTTTTTTTTTATAGGGTTAAATTAAGATGATATTATAAATATATATGCAAATATACAAAATAAAAACATACTACTTTTTTCTTCCTTCCAGGTTTTCTCTTTTCGAAATGACTAGGAACTGCATTTGGCTTTAACTGTTTTGCTGCATTAGGAGATTTGAGATCATAATCAGAATTGATAAAATGAGAACTGCATAAATAACTTGTGGCTGTAGGTTTGAAACCAGAACATTTCATTGCTTTGACCCATTTGGCTAATAAATCGGGTTTCCTCAGAGGGAATCTTGACATAAACAATTACAATAAGTAAAAATTATTTATGTTTGAAATGTTATTGCAAAAAGGAAGAAAAAAAAATACCTGTGAAATAGCACTGATGTTTTAGAAGTATTACTAGTTTTTTTTGCTAAGCATCCTGGTGCTGAACAAATAATAACCATGATTAAAAATTATACTGTGAAAAATTCAATGCTATTTGACAAAATATAAAAATTCCTAATGATTCAAAACCATTATTAAAATAATTTTTAAAAAAAACAATAAAAATATTGCGCCCGATTGTTTTTCCTTCTTATCAATAATGCTTTTATTTTTTTTTACATTATTATTTCCTAAATGATAACTAAAAACTTTTATTCGACAAAGTTTATTTATACATAGTACATATTTCGGTTTTCTAAAGTTTTGTGAAGAGCACGTTCAGAACTTGAGACGGCAAACGAGTTTAGCCTGTTATTTATTTCGTAATATCAACATATGAGAAATTTTTGATGTGTTAATTGTTGCGACCGCCATCTTAACGTGACGAATTTATATTTTTTACAGGCAAAACAGTTCATCCAAATAAATATCCGTTGATTTCAAAGCGATCTTGATTTAGAAATTATTAAAAATAGTATTATTTGAAACTGTATACATTAAATTTGATATATTTATAAATAATAAAATTCAAGAATCAGGTTTAAAAAGAGACTATTAATCAGCAGTATAGGGTGTAATCGTAAAAATTTAAATGGCTTGTGCAACTTTAAAACGTTCGTGGGAATTTGATCCTGTGCATTCCCCGGGTCGTCCAAATAAAAGACCCAGATGCACACCCATGTGTGTTTCTCCAACTTCTAGTAGTCCACCACCTGCCAAAAAATCTATTTTTGATGCTCCAAAAATGACTCCAGGTAAAATTCATCTATTGTTTCAAAATTCTCTTGATGATCTATACATCCCATAGATTTCTTACTTTTAGATTTTTTTTTATTAATATAGCATTTTGTACTTGGCTGTCTTGGTTTATTAGTAATTATAATTTAGAGGCTACATTTAAAATTTACAATAGTGTTTGTTTTATGTTTATATCAGATGTTTTTCCAACATCAAAATCTTACCCAAAACTAATTAAACAAAAAAAAAAAGAAAAGAAAAAAAATTTTTATAATCAATAGTATAAATTACTATTTCATGTAATAAAAACATTTTACTTATTTCTTGACTCAATCTTAACAAAGAATATTGTTTTGAAATTTTATTATAATTTATCTTTTTTGTTATTGTTGTTTTTTTTTCTCCTAAAAAAAAAAAAAATACAAGTTTTTATTTTTGTAAAGTAAAAAAAAAATTCCTAGATTAAAAAATTGATGTCTTTGGTTTTCTATTAATTTTTTTTTATTTCATACAAAAAATCAATGATCTATTACTTTCATTAATTTTTTGATCAATAATGTAAAAAAGAAAAAATGAATTGACAATTGAACCTTTCTTTTCATTTCCTTTCAGATGAAATGGCTGCTAGTATTCGCCATGAAATTGAGAGATTAAAACGTAAAGGACATCGTAATATTGATCATGGAGCATCTATGAGCATGAGTCCTACTCCCAGCGAAGGTTCAAATTCAGACTCTGAGGGAATGCCCATGTCACCAGAATATTCTCAAAATGATGGCTCATTAAACCTTATTAATAACATTAAAAAAGATACATTATTTACCTACAAGCAGGTTAGTTTCATAAAAGAGATCAGAATTAAACAGTTGTACAAGTAATAATTTTAATTATTTGATTTTCTCTCCCTCTGTCTCTTTTTTGTAAATTTAAATTATTAGCTTCAAAAATAATATATAATGCAATATTACATTTTTTGTTTTTTGTAACAACCTCTTTGTTTTTTTTTTTTTTTAGGTTCATCAAATATGCTCTCGTATTGTGAGAGAAAGAGAAGATCAACTTAGGCAAGAATATGACGAAATTCTCAATAGCAAATTAAGTGAACAATATGACACCTTTTTAAAATTTTCCAGAGATCAAATTCAACGGCATTTTTCTCCAGATAATACACCTAGTTGTAAGTATATTTATATCATTATGATTGAGGTCTTATTTACATTTCTCATCAATATAAGTAGTACAGTTTTTAACAATTATATATAATAATAATTTTTGCTCATCCATGTATTTATTATTTTTGTTGCTTATCACCATCTTTTCTTTGTTTCAAATTTAATAATTTGGATTTAACAGTTGAAATTTCAATGTCATAACAGATGATTTCCGACATAACTTTGATCTTGAGAATAATTTTAAAATAATTAATTGTAAAATTAAATTTTTTATTTTCAGATTTATCATAAAGTATAAGATGCTGCGGAGAAAAAACTTAATTTTTACCTGATTTAAAGAGCTTGTAACAAGATTCCTACTGGATTATTTGATATAATAAATTGGAAATGTTACTCAAAGACATGTAAGAGTGAATTTGATATCTTTTATATTGTAGTCTTGCGAAGATTTTTTTTTTTTTTTTTTTTTTATATAAGTTATATTTTTAAGAAATATCATACAACTTAGGTATATTTTTGTGGGCTGTGGAAGTTTTGCAAATAGTACATATTAAAAAAAAAATTTTTTTTTTTTTTTAAATAAAATAAAATTCTATTTGCTGCCTGCCTGCCCTCTCCCCCCCCTCTTTTTTTTTTTTTTTTTTTTTTTAATTTTTATTATTTTTATTTGTATTTTTTTTTTCCTTTTCCGGTGTTTTGACGCCCTAAAAAAAAAAAAATTTTTTTTTTTTATTACTCTTTATTTTATAACGATAGGTTTTATTTTATTATTATTATTATTATTATTTTTTTTTTTT
>NW_002987456.1:79274-96918 GCF_000006295.1 Pediculus humanus corporis | reverse complement strand
TTATTATTATTATTTTTATTCCAGGAATTCGTTAATTTTAAAAAAAGTTAAAGGGAATAATAATAAATTTGTGCCTATTTTGTAATTGTAAATATAAATATAATTTAAAATTTTTTGTCTTCTGTAATCCTGCTTAATATACACACACACACACGAACACACATACATACACACACACACACACACACACATACATACATACATACATATTTTTGCGAGGTCATTATGTTAATGAATTTACAATAAACGCAAAAAAAAAAATTGAAAAATAAAAAATTGAATTATTGGTAATCCTGCTGATGCTGATGCTGCGACAGTTTTTTTTATATTCCACATTATCATTATTATTTTTTTTTTTTTCGTTTTGTTTTGTTTTTATATTAAGGAATTTGTATATATTTTTAATTTTTTTTTTTTTTTTGAATGAGCGTTTTGTTTTAATTCGATGTAAAATAATAGTTATTGATAAACATTTTTTTTTTTTTTTTATAATTTGATGAGAGAAATCATTAATTATTATGATTTTTTTAAATAAAAAAAATTCCCTATTATTGTAATGAGGGAAATTATTATTATTATTATTTTAATATTAATAATACTCGTAATTCGGTATGAGTGTAAAAAAAAAATTTTTTTTGAAGTTATTTGTGTCGATCCATTCATAAAATATCCAATAAATTAAAATAATTTTAATAATACGTTTTTTTTTTATTATCATTTATGTCTAATTATTATTTTCATTATAAGAGAGAGAGAGAGATAGTCAGAATGAATTAAAAAAGGTAAGTAGTAGTTGTCACGATTTGTTTTCCTCTTTAAAATTACATAAAACGTTCGTATTTAAAAAAAAAAAAAAACAATAATAATAATTATTATTATTATTGATCAAGACAAGATTCCATAGTCGGAAAATTGTCAAAGAATTCTTTATATAAACAATAATAATAATAATAATGAGTCTTGCGTTAATAATTATTAATTAATTTTACCTTTATACGTAGAGTAAAATCTATGTATGTCATTTGAGAAAAAGAAAATAGTAGTTTTAACCAAAAAATCATCATTATCATAAGAGGAGTTGGTCATCTTGTCTATTTTTTATATAACTATTCAGTTGCAATAACAACAAAAAGAAATTTAAAATCTCGTTTTTTTTTAAAAAAAACGGTTGGTTATATAAAAAAAAATTCATTTAAATCCATTTTTACAAAAAAAAAAGAAAAAACATTTTCCCTTTCCAAATATGGAATCTAGTTTTTATGTTTTTGTTTTTATTTTTTAAAATCAATTAATTCTTATGTTTTTTTTTTTTTATTTACTAATATAAAAGAAAAGAAAAAATTAGATCAGATTTTAATTTTTTTGTTTTGCACAATTTATGGCAAGGTTAGAACTAAACATAAAAATCCCACATTTTTTTTTTTTTTTTTTTTTAATAGCGTGGGGTAAATTCAAATTAAGTGTCATAATAATAATAATAATAAATTTTTTTTTTTTTGTTATTTAATTGGAAAAAAAAAAAAAAAACAAACGAAATTTATTAAATTAAAGTATCATGCTCAATTTGTTCTTAACACATAAACTAATATTCAATAAGATTTCATTCCATCATCATTATCATCATCAATATCATCATCATCATTATTATTACATACCGAAACGTTTTGAATGAGGATTTGAAAATAAATTAAATTTTTATTGTTAATTGTTTATTTTTTTAATAATTTTAATAAATAATTAAAAAAAGAAAGAAATAAAATTATTAATTTTTTTATATTTTCGGAAGCTTTGGCCATTTTTAAAATAACTTCAAATAACTTCTCCCCCTCTCTTCCCCCCCCCTCTCTCTCTCTCTCTCTATCTCTGTCCATTATTATTAATTTTTATCAGTCTTCAAGAGACAAATTTTTAATTTTTATTTATTTTAATAATAAATGTTGTTCTCGTGATAAATTAATGATTATAATTTTTTTTTCGGATTTCGATAATAATAATAATAATAATAATCCGTCGTTCAATGTCGACATCGTTTTAAGAAAAAAATCTGTTTTTTTTTTTTTTTTTTTTTTTTTTTGCAATTCATAAATCTTATAAAAGCTTTTATTTTGTTATTTTAAAATTTAAATTTTTACTAATTCAAACGATAGAATATATGAATATATAAAATATATTCATTCGAAAAAAAATGTCGAATAATGTTTTTCAATATTAGCTAAAAAAGAAAAATTATTTTATACTTTTTGGCCTGGGATCGTAAGGTGTGGCTGAAAAACCCACGTATCTGTTATTTTTCTTATGAACGAAACCTTTTCCAGGTGAAGAATTGTAATAAATGACTCGTCTTATACCGAAAGGATCAATATAACCAAAACTACCCACTCGTTCTTCTTTGTCTTTTCTTTGAGTTTCTTCGTGATAATGTCTTGGTAAAAAATATCGGAAACCATTTTCAACCGTTGAAATACCATCGTATGGTTGAGGAGATTCTTCTTCCTCTTTATCGTTTCCTACGTACCCTCTGTTGTTGTTGTTGTTGTTGTTTACATTATCGGTTGTTATAAAATTTCTTCTTATTTCTCTGGAATTGCTCGGAAGAGCCGTATAATAAATTGGAGGAGGTGGAGCCAATACTTGTAGGGTTTCGGGATTTGTCGATTTCAAAAATAAATTATCGTTTAAATCATCGGAATAATAATAATTGGAGGGAGGAAGTGGAGAAACCGTCAAAGGTCGAAAAGGTGATGTTGTTAAAAGAGGACTCGAAGAAACTTGTGCGATACCGAAATCATCGTTTGAATATTTATTATTTGTTTCGTATTGGGATGTTATATCCGATTGTGGTTGTACGTTGTATGAGCCAGAGGAAGAATCTGTAAGGATATGAGCCAAAGGCGGCTTTGAGGAGGAGTACAACAAAGGTGCGGAAGCTTTTGAATTTTCATGGCCGAGTTGAGATGGGTGGTGGGCGTTCGGGCGTCTCGGAATATAATTATTATTTAATTCTTCTTGAGGCCCATTCTCGGAAGACAAAAACTTTTCGTTAATACTTTTGGTTGGAATTTCATCTTTTGATTTGTCGCCTACGTAAATTAATTTTGTTTTAACTATTCTGTATCCTTGTTTATCGGCAACGTAGTCGCGAAGTCGTAGGTAGCCATTAGGGTCAATCCACCCGTAAGTTCCGATAACCGTACCTAAAAAAAAAAAAAAAATTAATTTTATTAAAAATTACGATTATACAGGAAAAGAAAACAAGAAAAAAGGAAATTTACCATCTTGTAAACGTTTTTCTTTTCTATATTGTCCGGATTTAGTCTGATATTTAAAATATCTTTCATCACCTTCATCGGTTTGTATATGATATTGATTATTTATCGATCCGTTCCAATCGTTCTGGTTTTCAACTTTACATGTTGTTAAATGTAATAAAAAAGCCTAGAAAAAAAAAAAAAAAAAAAGAAATCAAATTAAAATTTAACGATTATGTAATTTAATCCGTAATTTTATTTGAATACTTATTTAAAATAAATATAGAATATATAGATCATATCGATTGCATTAAAAAAAAGGTGGAGTATAATAATTTTAACTAAATACATAGTTAAACAAATAAAGAAAAATATAATTTTTTTTTTTTTTTTAAGGTCGCGACCTCGGTAAACAACATAATAAATTATAAATAAGATCAAAATATTTTAAATTTTATTCCATTTTTGTAAAAAAAAAAAAAGGAAAGAAAGAAAATATTAATAATTATATTTTTGCTTATAACAACCTTAAATCAATCAATCATTTATTGAATATGTCAGTAACTATTCATTCATATATATATAAAGGTGGGGTAGTTTTCCTTCTTTTTATGTACGACCTTTTATCGATACGTAATTCAGAAAAAAAAAGGGAGGAGAGAGGCCTTATCCTGATCCTTTTTTTTTGACATTTCGACCTTCCCTTTTTTTTTTCGGACTCTATGAAATAAATGAAGTTTTTTTTTTTTTTTTTTTTTAAATTGGTTCAATGTTATTTTTTTAAACAAGGATAAATTTTAAACAAACACGATTTTATAATAAATCATAAAAAATTTAAGTTTAAACAAAAAAAAGAAAAAAAGTTTTTTAAACTTATTTACTTACCAAAAAATATAATCCAACGTATAATGATGTTATTTCCATATTTTAAAATGTTGATTTTTTCGTCACACAAATAAATAAATAAATAAATAAAAAGTTTTTAAATAAAATGAAAGGAAAAAAATTATGTAACGACGACTATTTTGAAAATAGTTGACGGTTTTTTTTTAACCTGTAAGGGAAATTTTTTTTTATTTTTTTTTTTATTAACCGATTATTTAAAAAAAAAAGTAAATTTTGTTATTATTATTAAATTATTTCCCTATTAGTATTATTATCATAAGTAAAAGTTGTAATGATATAATTCATTTGATCTAAATAATTAATACAACAACTTTACAAAAAAAAAAACAACTCAAACGTTGTTCACTCAATTTATTTAACTTTTTTAATAAAAAAAAATAAAACCAAAAAATTTACTTTTTATCGGCACAAATTTTTTTTTTAAAAAAAAAAAAAAAAGTGAAAAAGTGTTAACGCGCGAAAAACTTGTTCAGCAATGTGGCGGCCAGCATAAGTCATACATAGCCGAAGAATGGACCCTGAGGTCTAATAAGCAACTGGTGGCAATTTGCGTTGGCATTTAACTTTAGCCAGCCCCTCCTTTTTATTCTTATGGTCCTTTAACACATGTATGATTTCTTAACTTTAAATTATAACCGACTTGGATAAATATCCGCTTATCGAATCATCCTTTGGAAATTATTATTATTATTATTAATTATTATTATTATTAATTACTCTAATAATAATAATAAATACAAATATTGAGGGGGAAAGAAAGAATTTTTTAATTGAAAATTATTTGAATTTTGATATTGCGCAGTCGTTAATGTATCGTTAGTATGTCACCTTATTCCCGTTTTTGGAAACAAAAAAATTTTTTTTCGAGTTTTTTTTTTTTTTTGTTGTTGTTGGGAATCGTTCCAACATTTTATAAATTTTTTTTTTTTATCAATTTCTTCACATGTCTAAGTCATGTAATTTATTTTATTTTGCTGTCGTAAAATTTGATTCGAATAATATAAAAGAGAAGAAGGATATGATGTTGGTTTATATCGAGCCTTACAATGAAAAATTTTTTTTTTAAAGAAAAGTGTTTTCAGTACACAGATTTCAAAAAAAAAATTTCTGATGTAATTTTGAAAAAAAAAAAAAAAACCATTATGAAACATCATCGGTTGAAACTAGAAAACACGTTAGGGTCGTTGCATAATAATAAAAGCGTAGGACAACAAGTTGATTTTATATTAAATAAAAAAATCGATTTCTTTAGCATTGAACCTAAAAGACCTTCAAAAAAAAAAAAAGAATATATATGGACATAAAATTTGGGAAATAATAATAATAATAATAATAATAATTGATGGCGCTTGAATATTTTTCATTTTTTTTTTAATCTACATATATGTATAATATTTCCATTTACTATTATTATTATTAAAGTTGATGGAATTATAGTGTCAAAGTGTGAGTAAATGTCAGTCATTCACACGCAATTATTATTATTATTATTATTTATTTATTTTTTTTTTCTTGTTGCTTAAATATCAATTTGAATTTTTAAAGTCCAAGTTCAGTAAACTTTTTCAACTTTTTTTTTTTCTTGGGGGGGTGGTGGGGGAGAAGATTCAATTATAAGTATGATGTCACATCCTGGATTACATTTACACTCAAATATGTTTTATCTCTCTCTCTCTCTCTAGATTACCTTTTCATAAAAATTTTTTTTTTTCGCGTAATGATGTTCATTTTCTTAATTTCAACTTTTATGTAAGAGTGATTGATGTCCTTGAGTGAATATTTAAAAAGTAAAAATTTTCCAGAATTTTTTCTTCGTTTGATTTTTGTTCAGCATCTGAAAGAAAAAGTAAAATTTTTTTAAAAATTTCCACCAAACAACTTCCTACGTATCTCAGATCCCGTCTTATCATCCCTACCTGAATCAAAGTCAATCATTATCATTAAAGAGTTTTCCTTTTTTATTTTTAATTCAATAATTTACAAACGTAAATAATAAAATCAATTTTTTTTTAATATTCAAATAAAGTAATAATAATAATAATATTAATATTAATATAATTATATAATAACGAGTGAGATAATATATATATATCTCGATAAATGTTTTTTTTTTTATGTATAATAACTTTATAATTTATTTTCTTTTTAAATAAAGAAAATTAAAAAAAAATGCATGGAAGAAACTCGTTTTCCTTTTTTTAGAAAGAGAGAGAGAGAGAGAGAGAGACAGAAAAGTAACATGGTCAAGATCAAATGTTATTAAAAAAAATTAATGAATTTTAATTTTTTTTTTTTTGTGGATAAGTAAAAATGTTTAATTTTATCTATTTTGTAAATTACTATTATTATTAAATGTAAAATTTTCTAAATAAAAATTATTTGTTTACAAAACGCAATAATTATATTATTATTATTATTAATTATCCTTATTCAAAAGAAAAATTCAAATTAAGGAAAAAAAAGGGAATAATTTTTTTTATTGCAAATGGTTTGTTTCATATGAAAAATTTTATTACCTTTTTTATGAAAGAATGCATAAAACGTAAATTTTTTTTTAAAATTAAATGCAAATACGAATTTATAAATTCAATTAATAAAAATAAAAATTCTTTTGAATCCGACTTGTCGACCCTCAACAACAAAAAAATTTTTTAAATATTAAATGAAGACTTTTTAAATTGAAATAGAGAGAGAGAGAGAGAGAAAAATTCCATTGAATGTGTTAGAGGATGGAAAAAGAAAATTCTATTCGAACGGTTTTTTCAAACGAGTTTTCCAATGAAAAGTTTTTTCTTTCGTATAATTTTGTTTACATTATCATGTCTAATATTAACAAATAATATGAACGAAGCACATTTTTTTCCCGCCTTTTTTTTATCTCGAGTGCTATCAATAAAATTCTTGTGACTGATACTAAAAAACAAAAAAAAAAAAAATATATATATATATATATATATATATATATATATATATATATATATAAGCAATTTCAATTTTGAATTGTACTTAAATAGCCTAATCAAAATTTAACGGGCGTTTAAAAAATTTTTTTGTATATTAAAAGGAAAATGTTTCCTTCTTAAAAAAAGAAAAATAACAATTTTCTTTAAATTTAAGTAGAATAACATGAGAATAAAATAAAATATCACGCGTATTGTTAATATGCCTAGAAATAGTATCATTATTACACTTTATGAATGATCACAACAAAAAGGAAAAATTCAAATGTTTATATAAATTATATTTAAAAATGATTTTACAAATTAAAATTACTCGGATGGTTCCTTCTTTTTATAATAAAAATCGTAATAATTTTATTATTTTATTCTCATATTAACATAAGTTAATTATTATTATTTTTTATTTGGTTCGTTTGTTTTTTTTGTTTTTTTTAGTGACTTAAATTCGTCCAAGAAGTTTCCCTCGGGGACTTTTCCTCATTTTCTTTCATTTCCACATTATCTTGTTCTTCCTGTGTTTTTAATTTAATTTTAATTTCATCTTCTTCAGGTCTTTTGTTATTGTCATATTCATCAGAATCTTCTACTCTTATTATTCTGAAATCGGTGGTGGTTTTATAATATGATTCGTTATATTGAATTTTGTCTTTTAAATTATTTTCTTCGTTTCTAAACATGTCTAACTGATAATCACCGGACACGGGTGTCACGTTTGAATATTCTTCGTTCCCATAATCGTAACTTATTGAATAAAGTGTATTTTCTGAAACTTGTTGCGGCTGCGGTTGCTGCTCCTGTTGTTGTTGGTGATGGTGATGATGATGATGATGATGATGATGATTGTTCCAATATGTCATTTCAGAAGTTGATGATTGTTCCTTAGGCACGGATTTACTTTTAACTTCGTAATCGGTCATGATGCTGGCTGCGGAATAGTTGGTCAAAATTGGAGAATCGTGACCGGAATTATCTAGAGTCGGCGGCGGTGACGGCGTGTCTTTATTATTCGACATTATGGGAGAAGGTGTTTTATTTGAATATACAAGGGTAGGAACTTCGGTTTTTTGGTAATATTTTTCAAAACTTTCACTACATGTATGCGATTTATCATAATTAATTAAACTTAACGAGTTCGATTGAGTTGTGATTGTGAAATTTTTTTCATAACTACCAGAATCTGTTTTGTACATTGACATAACAGGATTAAGAGTCGAGAGCACTGAATTCGCTGGAAGAATCGGCGAAGGATGATGAATGTGATGAGAATTTGAACCGGAAGTCCTGACCAAACTATCAAAAGACTGCGTGGATGAAGACAGAGTGCTAACCGGCCAAGTTATATTATTATTATTACCGGAACTCGTCCACGGATTATTCGATGATATATTGCACGATGTTTCTGTGTAAGAAACTGAAAGGAAAATAACAAAAAAAAAAAAAAAAAAAACGGTTCATTTCAAATAATCGATAAAACAAAAAATGAATTTTTTTTTCCAAAAAGTAAATATCAATCCGAAACCTTTTTCAAATAAACATACATAAATAAAACCGTTTGCTATTCGTTAATGTTAAACTTCATTTGCTACGGTCAATGAATTTGTTTGCACACTTTTTTTTGTTAGCCAATCAGAAGACGTTACTGTGGGTATTAACGAGTATTCACGTTTCATAAATAAAACCAACGTACGTACCTGTTTTTTTTTTTTGTTTGGCGCGTTTTACGTTTGAAAATAATTTTACAAATAAAAGCATTTTTAAACTTAGAGAAAAAAAAAAAAGGTTTTATGGTTAATGTAACTTACGGGTTCCCACCGACGGATTCGGACTTTCTTTTGTCGGTAACGTGTACGGCACACTTCGATGACTTTTTAATGCTGCGGTTCCCTGGGGAGAATATCTGTCGCTACTTCCACATCCCGGCAAACTCGAATTGTATAACGATGAATTAGTCGGAAATAAATTAAACCAAGTGCTCGGATCTGTAAAAAAAAAAAAAAAAAAAAAAAAGTTTCACGTTAAATTGTGGGAAAAAAAAATTGAAAAAAAAAGAAATAAAAATTTAAACCGTACATTGAGAATATTGTGTTTGAGTCTGATATGTTTGATAATCTCTTTGATACACGCTCTCTGGTCTTTCTTTTGCATCCAAAAAAGCTTTTGCAAATGGATTGTATTTTATTTTCAGACTTGTAACCTTTAAAAAAAAAAATACGATATTTTAATAATGATTACAACGATTTATCGGTTTTACGGACAGAGAAAAATCATTATGAATTATTTAATATGAAAATAATAATAAAATTTGTTACCTCTTCATTTTGATAAGCTGTCACTGCTATAAATTGAGTTTCCGGAAAAGGAAATGTTAAAACTCTTCTTTGCTCGACTCCGACTCTTACCAAATGGACTCTGGGTTCATATTTATGAAGAGAATTCAACATTATTTGTCCCGTTCCGTTGGTTTTGTTCGTCAATTTAACTTTAGCAAAAGAAACCGGTTCTTTCATCCAATGACCGCCAAAATTAGGACTTTCCGGATGTATGTAAATCGGATTTGGAGGTGCCGCTTCCGCTTTTCCCCCGGGAACCCATTCACCGTTAACGTATTTCCATCTGTAAATAAAAAAAAAAAAACTTTATTTCAATTTTTCATTTTTGTCATTTTTTTTTTTTGTTATGAAAATGTCTTTAGTAACCTGTGAGAATCAACTTGAACGAATTCAAGTAGTAAGGTATACATTGCTGCTGGGTCCAGCCCGGAAACTGAAACCTTAACTACCGGAAACATTCTTCTGTAAAAATAGAAATAACATTTACATTATTTTCAAAATTTATAAAAATAAAATCATAATAATAATAATTGAAATATTTTTTCAATGCAAAAATGCCGCCATAAAACATTAACTTACTTAAAGAATTTTTAAATTTATTTTAATTATATGGATATGAATAATGTCATTTTTCATAATGTTTTATTATTATTATTATTGTTATGATTACCTTCCGTTTTTCGTAACAATCATTTCGTTCGTAAGTGAACGAAATCTCGTCCAAAGATCCCTATCATCAAGTTGCACTAAAAGATCTCCTTCGGAAGGTTCTCTTGCCCTGGAAGTATTACCACAAGATCCATCTGGTTCGACAGCGGAAAGTATGTGGGACTGTGCCATTTGCTACCAGATACTAAAATAGTAGCAAATTTGTACTTTTACTGATTCTTTATTTAATTTCTTTTTTTTTTTTTTTAAATTACATGATGAATTAAAATCATTTTTTTTTTTTTTATGTTCTTCAATGATTAATATTTTAAATTTAACCGAATACTATCGTAAATAATAATAATAATTAGTAGTAGTAGTAGCAATTATAGTTATGATAACGATAATAAATTAAATGAATAAGAAATTTTACAAGAAATCGCGTCATGTGTATTCCAAGACAGATATTTTATGATAAAAACTAAAAAAATAATTTTTCTAAATTTTTTTAAATGTAATAGAAAAGCAAGCGTCGTCGTCGTAAACGGAAAACCGGAAACCGGAAAGGTTCCATTCCTGAATAATCGATTGAATAAAATCCTGGAAAAGATTCCGACAAGTGCACGAGACATTTTTCACGTATTTAAATTTATTAATAATAATAAATGCAATTAAGAATTTAATTTTTTTTTTTGGGGGGGACCTTTTTGGAATGGATTTCGTAGAGTAACATCACCCACCGCCATCGCCATCGATTGGAGAACTTGTCACGCATAAAATAAAAAAATAAATTTAATATCTAATGTAAAAGTTAAAAAATTTTATTTTATTATCGTATATTTAATAACCTAATAAAAAAACCGTGACCGTAATTATTCCCTTTAAATAATAAAATTTTTTACATTTTTAACATCAAAATAAAAAATTATTCAGTTTCTGCTACTACAACTACTACTACTACTACTACTAAAATAAATTTATTGCGATTAAACGCTTATTAAAAAAAAAAAAAAAAAAAAAAAAATTTATTTTTTAAAATCTAATTAAATGAATACGTATCATTTTATTATTATTATTATTATTGGAAAATTGTAACAAAAAAAAAATTAAATAAAGAAAAAAATGTTGCAAAAGCAAATACCGATGAGTTCCCATTTTTTTCCCCCCTCCCTCCCTCCCTCCCTCTCGTTTTAATATTCCCTCCAAAAAAAAAAAATATTTTATACACGCATTCACGGGAACGCGCACTCACACGCACTCACGCACACAGGCACACACACAGGCACGCACACAGGCACGCACACACACACATTGAATATGAATGGGCAAATATTTAAGTACCCCATTAGCACGCGGAAGTTTAAGAGGTTAAACTCTGCTATTATTTTTGTATATAATTATATCTATTAACAGTTTTAAAAACACACAATTATAAAACACACACACACATACGCACACATGTGTAACCCGAAATAATCACGGACATACTAATTTTTTATTGTTGTTAACCAAGTCGCATTTTTTATCTCTTTTCAAATTGACAATCCATCTCTCTTCTTTTTTTTCTTCTTTTTTTTTTTTTCTTCCTTCATCCGACTGCATTCGATTTCAGGTACGACGAATAATGTTTTAATTTCAAAACGTATCAACTCCTTCTTTTGTTTCCATTTTTGTTTTTTTCGTTCGATCCCCGTCGAACCCCCTGGATCCGATCCCCAGTAAATCAAAATTTCTTAAATATATAAATATTATCATCAATAATAATAATAATTTCAATAGTTTAATTAATTTTGTTTAAAAAAAAAAAGGATTCGAAATATCACCGTGGAAATTTTAATAATGTTAATGTGAAATGTGAATTTTTTCGTCTTTGTTAAATTTAAATATTTTTTTTTTGTTTAAATTTTCCACAAGAATTTACATGAAAATGAAAATTTATGAAAAACCGGAGAAAAAAAAAGTTAATTAATAACAATAATTTATTTGTTATTAATTCCAGCCAATAGAATTTATCCAGCGTGTAACTTTCTGCCGTTAACGTTTTTTAATTCGACCAATAGGGATAAAGTATTTAAAAAAAAAAAGGTTTACTTTACTAAGATTATTACTAGTTTTTAATAATAAAAAAAAAAACCCGTAGCGTCGTATCCAAAACGAAACAAGTGACAAATTATCATTAATTTTTTTTTATTTTTTATGTAATAAAATCAATGTGGAAATAATAATAATAATAATAATAAAACTAAATTGAAACCGGTTTTTTTACATTTTAGCCAGAATTTTTTTATTTAAAATGATATTAAAAAAAAAAAAAAAAGGTTTTTCTTTTACGGGACCGTATTAAGATTTATTATTAAAAAAAAAAAAAAAAACTAAGGCTCTTGTACGCATTATTTATACCTTTTATGAATATTTTCATAAATTCATATTTACTTTCTGTTCATTTTTTTTCTTTCTTTTTTCTTACGTAGTTTAAAAGTTATGAAAATACAATATATAAATGTTTGTGTGTGTGGGCGTATTAGTTGCATTTTTCACTGCTGAAAATATAAAAAATAATATAATTATTGAAATCGTTTAAGTTCACGATACATAAAATATAATAAAATTCAAAGACTTGAATCCATGTAAAAATAATCTTAAAAGAAAAAAAAAAATTTAAAACGTTGATGTAAAGCAAAGTTCGTGCCGGGGCGGATAATGTGTTAATTAGTTAACCAAATAAGAAAAAATTGAAAAATTTTAATTTATGTAGTCAAAGAAGATGGTTTCACTCGTTTTTTTTATTTACTCAAACTAAATTTTTTTTTATTTTTTTTTATTTCGTTCGTGCAAGGCATTTTAGCTGAACCACCATTAAGTCAACACAATTTTTCTCTCTCTCTCTTTTTTTTCTCTCTTTTTTATTTTTCAATATTTCAACGTGATGTTGTATCATTTGTGCATAAAAAAAAAAAGTTTGCCCTTTATAAAATGCAATTTTCCTACCTTTGAAAACATCGTAGATATATTCATCGTCATTTCCATGGGCGTGTTCGATTTTTGTTAAAAAAAAAAATCTTCCCTCGTTTCCCTAGAAAATCAAAACGAAAATATATTCATATTTTACACTCATATATTAGAAATATAAAAATTATTATTTTTTATTTTTTTACCATGTAAATTGTGCTTTTTAATGTGCTTAATCAAAAGTTTTTGTTTCCATTCTATTGTTGTTGTAAAATTGTGGATCTGAACTGTCGTCATTGTTTAAAAAATTAATAAAATAAATTTCCCGGTCGTTCAACAACAAATAAATGTAAAATACACATTTAAACATAATTTATAAAAAAATTTCCAAATGATCCCTAATCGAATTGAAAAAATATCTGTGGAAAATCAATCAATCAATCAATAATTTACTTTATTAATTTTTTCTGTTTTTAACGAAAGGGCAATTATATGGGCGTAACGAACCGTTGATTTCAACGTTTTTTTTCGCTTAAATTTTCAACAAATATAAAAATAATAATAATAATTAAAAAAAATTTTTTTTTTCATTTAATCCTTTCATGTTTTTTTTTTTTTTTGTTAAATTTACAGCAAATTTGATACAATTTTGCTCATCAAATAGTTTCCTCAAACCAACCAATGACTTCTTTGTAAAAATGGTGACATACCTTAAACCTGTTGCGAAAAATTTTATTTATTATCATGCTCGTGATATCGGATCAGTTGTAACTTAGGCAAAAATTTAAATATTTTTTCATTTCACATTGAAACGTGCAAAATTATTCCAGCATTTGGGAAAATTGTATGAATTTCAATCATCATATTTTGAACAAGAGACCCTCCCCCGCCCCCCATTCAAATAAAATTTTGAAAAATTTAAATGTTTTTTTTTTTTTTTCCCCGTCGGCGGTGATACAAGTAATCAATCATTCTGAGATCAGACTAAAATTTTCCATCTGACTCATCCTCGATTTGAAATTTTTTTATTTTTACACATCAAAAGCGCCCAACAAATTTTATATAAGAAGCCAATAAAAACTAAAAATAAAAGAAAATTTTAAAATTTTTCTTTTTTGAATGTGGACAAAAAATATATGTTTTTCCTGTTGCACAATCGTTTTTTATTTTTGTGTTTGTTGCCAATCAAACTAAAAATTCCCGGTCGTCCGTTTTTAGTAGAATCCTGTAAAATAATAATAATAATATTTTAAAATTAAATTTTTCATTTTATCATAGTAAAATTTCAAATTTCAAAGCGAACATTGAAATCCATTTATTCATCCATGAGGTAAATGTATTTTGTCTAAAATAGCACATATTCATTATTATTACTGTCGGCAAAAAAAAAAAAAAAGTTTGAAAATTTTTTTTAACCTTGAGAATCATCCAATTTTTAGTGAAATAACGCTTGTTTCTTTTTACCAGTAATTAGAACGGTTATACTAATAAAAATGTTGGTCACGAAAAGAACAATGAAATGCCGTTAATATTAAAACCAAGTAAGATATGTGAATGTGTGTGTGTAAAAAACGTTGAAAAACAATCATTTTTTACAAAAAAAAAAAAATTCAATTTTTATTTTAATAATTTCCCTCTCTCTCCCGCCTCCCCCTCCTACCCCTCCGCCCCCACCTCCAGTCAATCAAAATTAAATAATTATAAAAAATAAAATCCTTTGAAACTTTGTCATTAACATTGAATAAAATTTTTTTTAAAAGACGGTTAGACGGTTGTTGAATTTGTTAATCAATTAGAACTTTAAAAGGTAATGAAATTATTTTAAATTTTTTGTTACTTTAAATAAATCAAAACAATTAAAAATTATTATATAAATATCCCCGATTTATCATTATTATTTTTTTTTAAATAATAGAATATTCGATTTGAATCATTTTTTTTTTTTTGTTTTAATTATTATTATTTTTGACTTAAATTTTATTATCATAAATTAAGTTTGATTATTAAAAAATAAAAAAAATGATTTTTTAACAAAAAAATATTTATTATATAAAATCTTATACAACCAATAATGGCCGTCTATAATTATTATTTAAATTTTTACCCTAAGAATGTGTGCGTCGGCGACTATACAAAGACGCATTAGTATTTTATTACACCTTTTACAATCTAAATAAAAAAAAAAAAAAGAAAAAAGAAAAAAAAGAAAAAAAAAAGCGGGTGCAGAAGCATTCAATTTAAAAGCGGCAAATCTGATTGAAGGCAGGTCGAGGAAAGCAATATTGGTGCAATTACACTGTTTAATGGCTTTTTAGTATCGTTCACCGAATACCATAAGTTCAATTGAAATAAACTCGTACATTCCTGTTTTTTTTTTTTTTTTTTTTACTTCTTTTTTCTTTTCTTTTCTTCTTCTTTTTTTTTTTCCTAGGCTTGCTAAAAAATAATTAAAACTTTTAACGCTTTGACTTATTTTATATTTATAAAAGCAAAAAAATATGTATATATTTTCTTTAGGGCAATTCAATCATGATAAACCAAATCCAACATTGCTGAGAGCATGAGGTAAGCGAGATATAAAATTAAAAGTATTAAAAAAACTTTAAATATACAATCCATTGGTTTAAAAGCAAAAAAAAATGTTTTACTTAATCGTGAAAATACATTTTCCCGATTTTTAATTTTAAAAACATAAACAAACAATTTGAATTTTAACGTGTAGCTAGAAACTGTTTAGAGACCTCTAGTGACTTTAAATGGAACTAAAATAAATAAACAACTTCCTTTTTAACAGAAAAAAATTTAAGCGCCATCTTTATAATTATTTATTAACTGGTTTTTTTTTTTAAATAAAAACTCGAGCTTTCGAGCTTACTTATTTGAAATTCCTGTCCGTTTTGCAAAAAAAAAAAATGATTATAATAATAATTTAAACGATGAAAAATTGGTTAAAACTATTTTCTCGATTTAATAAAAAAGCGGGTCTCGTTTCTATAACTCTAAACGAAGCAAAAACTATATTTAAATATTTTCAAAAGAAAAATGTCGCCAATACGACGATCAAATAACGCATAAATAATAATAATAATAATAATAAATTTATAATTATGCTTTTGATTTTTTTTTGTTACCAATTAATAAATAATTTTAAATCTAAATGACTTTGTTAGGTCAAAAAAAATTTACGGGCGTTCATTTTTTTTATATTAAAAAAGCTCAAAGAGAAGAATAATCAAAATGAATTATTATTATTATTATTATTATTATTATAGTAGACACAACAGAGCATTTTATTCTTTAGAACTCATTCAAGCATGAAAATGTAATTTATTTATTAAGTACGACAATCTGACACAAAATTTTTTTTTCCTTTGACGTTCATTAAAACAATAATGAAAGTTTTAATCAAGATTCAATCATGTAAATTATTAATAGAATATTATTAAATAAATAATACTATACATAAAACTATTATTTTTCCCGTATTTGAAAATTAAAAAAAATTATTATTTTTTTAACTATACTTTCCTACATTTGAAGTTTTTAATGAAAAAGTTTATTAAAATCAATTTAACTTAATGTGGTGCCATCTTTTGCGTATTTAATGAATTAATAAATTAAATCGAAGTTTCAATTTAGTTGTTTCTTGTTTCTTAATAAGATTTCATGTGTTAAGTTTTACTTTTGAATTTTTATTATAATTTCTATTTGAATTCTGCGGCACATTGAAACATATTCATTAACTTATAAAAATTTGTTAAATACAATTATTTCTTTTACATAACTTTTGTTCATCGAGTGTTTTTCTTTTTTTTTTTTTTTTTAATTATATGTTATAAGTTTTTCTTTTCTTCTTATATTATCAACAAAAAGTAATAGTTGAAGTCAAAAAAAAAAAAAAAACCTCCTAAATAAAAAGGTAAGTTTTGCCAATAGTTATAGTTTAATAAGTGAAATATTTGTCATTTTCTCCTGAAACATAACCCTTTTTGTTTGTTCTTTTATAAATTCAAAGATAAGTTAAACAAATATAAACATAAATATTACTGTTTTTTTTTTATTGTGTCAAATATTTTGTGTAGTTTTTTCGCATATTTTTTAACCGCACCTGTAACCGATTTCAACAAAAAAATAATTATAGTTACTTTTTTTTTTGGGTGGTGGTATATTTTAATAATTTTCATATGAGTTTTACATTTGTCTGTTCAAAATTCAATATATATATGTATAATTCCATGAGAGAAACTTGAAGTATATTTCATTTTTACAAGCTTTGATTAATTATTTACATTTAATTATAATTTTGTATCTGTTGAATACAAATTATAATAGCAGTAATAACAATAATAATATTAATAATAATAGTAATATTAATTGAGGTTCAATTATGTAAACACTCGATTTGAAAAGTTTTATTATTTTTCTATTTAATGTACTTGTGTATATTCAATTTATTGAAATTCAATTCTCAATTATGCCATTGAAAGCTTTTACAAATATTATTTATTATATGAGTTCACATAAAACGATTTGTTGTTGGTTTTTGTTCGAAAGCATTTTTTCAAAGGAACATATTTGATTTCAGATTATGTCAATCAATATA
>NW_002987456.1:51346-78288 GCF_000006295.1 Pediculus humanus corporis | reverse complement strand
ATCGATTTACTTATATTACAAAAAAAAAAAAGTAATTATTGACAAAATTATTATTATTATCATTATTATTATTATCATTATTATTATTATTATTATTTTATGATTAGAAAAAAAAAAAATATTATTTTTTATTGCTCCGAATTTTTAATTGAAAAGTTTGAAGAAAAAAAAAATACAAATCGTTTTGGTTTTTTTTTCTTAAATTGAGTTCTATTGAATGAATATTGAAGAGAGAGAGAGAGAGAGAGAGAGAGAGAGAGAGAGAGAGAGAGAGAGAGAGAGAGAGAGAGAGAGAGAGAGAGAGAGAGAGAGAGGAAAAAAAATAATAATAATTTTTATCAATTGACACAATGATGATGATGATGATAAAGTGTAATTTATTTGAAATGCGAATAGTGTCATTATTATTATTATTATTTTTATCCTTGTACGTAAACTACAAATAATATTATTTATATTAAAGTCAAAAAAAAATGAGTGTCTGTCGTTCGAACGAAATTAATAAAAAAAATATTAATTAAAATGTGGCGGACGAAAAGTAATAATAATAATCTTAAATATTTGCCAATCATATATTTTGTACTATTTTTATCCGTTTCGTGTGTTTGGCAAACAAATTATTTATCATTAAATATTGTGTGTGACGTATTTAAACGTAGCCAACATTTGTTAGGTTGTTGTTGTTGTTGTTAATTTCGATCGACAAAAAAATTTTTTTTTATAAGCTTTCTTTTGTATTAGAAAATAATAATAATAATAATAATAAGGATTTAAATTTTATAATAAATAAATTTTTTTTTTATTGTTTTAATTTAATTTAAATTTAAATGAAACCATTTAAAATAATTTAATTTTTTTTTTCTATGAGAGGTTTCGTTTATATTAAATAAATTTCTTTTACATCTTTTAGGTTTTTTTTTTTTTTTACCCTTCACGTTCTACACGAAAACAAAAAAAAAAAAAAAAGAAAAGAAAGAAAAAGTTTGAATGTAAAATTTTATAAATAGAATAAGCCAAAAGTTTAAAAAAAAAAAATTTTTTTTT
Source organism: Pediculus humanus corporis (assembly GCF_000006295.1). Lineage (NCBI taxonomy): Eukaryota > Metazoa > Arthropoda > Insecta > Psocodea > Pediculidae > Pediculus > Pediculus humanus. Next base: position 77,244 of record NW_002987456.1, on the reverse strand, counting down.
TTTTGGCTTGCGTTTAAGCAAACAAAAACATTTAATGGAAAAAATAATTATTTAAATGTTTTTTTTTATTAGATAAATAAAAAGAAAAAAATTTTTTTTTGGGTTTTGCATGAATAAAAATTGATAATTTTACCCGTGAAATATTTTTTTTTTTTAATTAATTGATTGATTAAACGAATCATTGACATGAAATGATTTTCATTAAAGTTAAAAATATTCAATTTAACGCCCGTTAAAATTTCAATTATTATAATGAAAAACCAGTTTTAACTTGTTCTAAACAATTTTCTTATATATATAATTTTATTTTTTCCCATTCATTTATGAAAAAAAAAAATTATTTTGTTTTTATAATATATATTAAACTTTTATTTATAACGATTTACTATAATATTTTGTGTGTGTGTGTCTGAGTAAATTGGTCATTAAAATTATTTTCATTTTTTATAGCAAAATGAAAACGATATTGATATGTAAATTGTTTTTTTTTTTTACGCCTTTTTTCCTAAAAATAACTTTCGACAAACGTGTTATTTTATGCATTTGACCGTCATGGGGGTCCAGATAAATTTCCAAAATTTAATTAAATGTAAAAAATCGACACTCGTTATTTCATCTTTCATTTTCCTTAAACCCTCTCATTTTCTTCTGCAAACGTGTTTCTATTAAAAAATAACAAACATATGGATAAACTTTGAAAATCTTTTTTTTTTAAGATAAGATTATGGTTTTATATTATTATTATTTGAAACATGTTTATTATCGAAAACAATATTAACTGTAATAGATTTGTTGTCAGCAAAATTGGTTCTTATATAAAAACCTCAGAATGTGTGTGTGTGTGTGTGTGTAGAGAAAAAAAATAAAATGAAACTAGTAGTTTTTCAACATTAAGTTTTATCTAAATATTTGTGTTACTAAAAATTCTAGAGCTGTTTCTTTTAGACTTGATTTGTTGATGATTTAAGTAGTAAAAAAAGACTAAATTCCCTATATACGTAAACTTGTTGTTAACGTGTTTCTCTCTCTCTCGCCCCCCTAATATTCATTATCAATTTTTTGTCATTTCTATGGTAATTGGCAATAATTGGTAATTTAGTATGAATTGACTTTTATAAATTTTTTATTTATTTTAAAAAAAAAAAAAAAAAAGGTTTCGATGTCCGAAAATTCGTGGGAATTTCCTGTTGCGCAGGGCTTATACGATCCAGCTAATGAACATGAAGCTTGTGGTGTCGGATTTATAGTTTCAATAGATGGGACACGTTCTAATAAGGTATAAAAAAAAAACCATTTTTATTAATAAATCAATTTTTTTTTATCGCTTGTGAATCGAGGTGAATTTTGTTTAAATTTTTTTCTTTAATTATATTGAAAATAATAAATTGACAATGGAAATAATAATATTTTTTGCATTCCAATCGCGCGATTAATGTATTTAAACTAAAATGCCTTTGAAAATAATTTATTTAGATTCTTCAAGATGCAAAAACCCTTTCTCATCGAATGAACCACCGCGGTGCTTGTGCTGGAGATAATGATACTGGTGATGGAGCTGGAGTTTTAACTGCTATACCCCATAATTTTTATTCCAACTTATTAAGGTGAGAGGCTTATAATAAAAAAAATACCGTAATTACTTTGATACGCATAATAACGTCTTAAAATTCCTTTTCATTTAAAAAAAATAACCGTTCTCATTCATCATCATTTCAAAGTTTTTTGCTATTTTAAAAAAAAAAAAAAAATTTCTTGTAATACTTTTTTGTCTAACGGGTATTTAGGTAGGTACGAGTTTTCATTTATTTCCTTTTACGAAATTCTTAATTACACCGTTTTTTCCCCCCTTTCGTTGTTTAATTTTTGAACTTTCACAAAGGCGAAAGGAAATAATAATAATAATAATAAATCGTATTTTATTTAATTAGAGATGAACAAAATGTTGACTTACCGCCTTTTGGAAAATACGCCACTGGAATATTCTTCGTCGATAAAACTCATTATTTGGAAAGCGAAGAAAAATTTCAAAAGCTGGCAGAGGAATGTTCCCTTCAGGTTCGCATCCATTATTATTGTTTTTTTCTTTTGAGTTTTCCCTGTAAAATATTCATTTAAAAAAAAAATCAAACATTACATAAATTAATTATATTTACATATTTATGATAATAAACTTATATTTATAATTATTAATAAGTGAAATAAATTTTTTTAATGTCAGGTTTTGTGTTGGAGAACTGTACCTACATCGAATAGCGGAATCGGTGAGGTGGCCAGGGCTTGTGAACCTTTTATGAGACAAGTTTTTGTCACTGGAAATCAGGATGAAGAATTACTTAAACGTCAGGTAATACAAATTCAAATTATAATGAACAATAAAAGTAATATTGGCGTAATTTTAGAAAAGTATAAAAATTCACGAGATCATGATTTTGATATAAAAACATTTTTAAAACTCTTAATTTTAATAAATACAATTCGTAGGATATTGTTGCAAAAAAATAAAAAAAATATGAAATTTTTTAATTAATAAAAAGTTTTTATGGAATCAAATAAAGGAGATAACACGATAAATAAAATGGGGTGAATTATATTACTTTTTTGTAACCGTTTTTTTTTTTTGTAGGTGTTTAAATTACGAAAAATGGCAACGCATGTAATACCACGTCCTGGTGCGAGATTTTATATTTGCTCTTTGAGTATTTACACGATTGTTTACAAAGGACAATTAACATCCGATCAGCTTTGGACCTACTTTCTTGATTTAAATGTAATTTTATTTTATAATAATTAATTTATTATTGATAATTTTATCGTTTTGTTACTTTTAGAACGTTATTAATTCTCTAAACACTCGTTAAAGTCTCCAGGTTACGATACGTACCTTGCTATTGTGCATACTAGATTTTCAACGAATACATTTCCCAGCTGGGAAAGAGCTCATCCTCTCAGGTGCGTCTGAAAAAAAAACAATTATCTTTATTAACTTTTCATTTTAATTATAAATATTTATTAAATATATGTTACAGATTCGTCGCACACAACGGAGAAATAAATACCCTTAGAGGAAACGTTAATTTAATGAAAGCTAGAGAAGGTGTTATGAAAAGCAGTATTTTCGGTGATGATTTGAAGAAACTTTATCCTGTTGTGGAACCGAGTTTGTCTGATTCTGGTTCATTAGATTGCGTTCTTGAATTTTTGGTATAAAAAAGAAAAAAAAAAAATTAAAATATTATTATTATTTGTTTTAAAAAAAAAAGGTTAATAATTATTAAATGAGAATAATTATAGGTCATGGCAGGAAACAGATCCTTACCGGAAGCGGTTATGACAATGGTTCCAGAGGCATGGCAAAATGATAAAACCATGCCTCAATATAAAAGAGATTTTTATAGTTGGGCATCGTGCGCCATGGAACCTTGGGACGGTCCGGCACTCTTGACTTTTACCGATGGAAGATATGTGGGAGCAATTTTGGATAGGTAATTATTTTGTAATTTTTGTCATTTGATTATTTTAATTAAAATTAATTTTATTATTTTAATTTTAGAAATGGATTAAGACCATCAAGATTTTATGTACTCAAAGATAATATAATGGTTATGGCGTCAGAAGTTGGCGTTTACGATACCGAACCAAGTAATATTTCTTTAAAGGTAAATAATTTATGTTAAAATTTTTTATTTTGTCTATTTTAATATTTCACAAGTATAAAATATGATTTATTTCCAATTCTTAAATTAATTATTCTTTACATGTAACGTTTTTCTTTTTTCTTTAACTTAACTATTACCCCGATTTTGGTTAATTGTAACGATTCCCATTTATTCCCAATAAAAAAAAAATTTTTTTTTTTTTGTTTTATTCAGAGCCGTTTAAAGCCGGGTCGTATGTTATTGGTGGACACAAAAGAAAAAAAAATAATCGGAGATGTTGAACTAAAAAAAGAAATAGCTTATTCTAGACCGCATTCTGATTGGTTAAAAGTTCAGGTAAAATTTTTTTTTTTTAATTAAATAATTCGTTATTGTTTTTTTTTTTTTTTTTTTTTTTTTTTTTTTGGGGGCAAATAAAAAAATTCACAAAAAAAAGGGATTCCCTTTTTTTTTTAAACGATTTTGATAATATTTTTCCTCAGTCAAATTTTATATTTTATATAATTAGATTATACATGAATAAATGAGTCAGTTAATTATTTTTTTTTTTTTTTTTTTATAAATGAAGATAAAAAAAAAAATTAAAATTTACATGAATATATATATATATACGTTTACACACGCACATGTATTAATATGATGATGATTAATATTGAATTTTTTTGTTACATGTTTATTCCTTTTAATTTAGGAGGTAAGAATTAATTTAAATTTTATAAAATTATTTTTATCATTTTTAGTGCTGCTGCCATTATTTAAATTTCATTCTCTCATTATTTTTTAACGAAATAAAAAAGACAATTTTGTTATTATTTTTTTTTTTTTTTTATTCATCGTTCACCGTGTTAAGCTGCGTGTGTGTGTGTGTGTGTGTGCGCGCGCTAATAGTTAATTTCCTTAGCTGCTTTTTCGCCATTTTATTGATTTATTTATTTGCTTTTATTTGCTTTTAACCATCGTAATTATATTTTGATTTTAAATTTTAGATTAACATGTCTGATCTTCGAGAGGCTTATGAAAAGAAAAACAAACCGATTGATAAAAAAGAAATAACTAACGGTTTCGTACACGTTCCCGACGAAAATGCTGTTGCAAAAGTTTGGGGAGGCGACAGAAGATTATCTTTGTTCAGTTATTCAATTGAAACTATCAATATGCTTCTCATGCCCATGTTTGAAATCAGGTAATAATTTAAAAAAAAAAAAAAAAATTATTTATACAGAAAAATTAAAATTTTGTTTGTTTTTAATTTAATTACAGAAAAGAAGCTTTAGGATCCATGGGAAATGATGCTCCATTGGCTTGCTTATCTCAATTTCAACCTCTGATTTTCGATTATTTCAAACAACTTTTTGCCCAAGTAAAGTAACGCTTATTAATTTCCCTCATATTAATTATATATTTACACAAAGAAATGACGATGAATCGAAGAAAAGTAAAAGATTTAATGGAATCACAGAAAATTAATTTCATGAATTTTTTAAAATTTTAAATTTGACCGATCGATGAAAATTGTATTAAAAAAACGAAAACCCTCGTACGATTTTAAATGATTGTTAAGCATAGGGAATCGTTTTCATAAATTCAAAATACGTATCGTGATTTCAGGTAACGAATCCCCCTATCGATCCATTTCGAGAGAAAATTGTTATGTCATTGAGATGTCCTATAGGACCGGAGGCAAACATATTGGAACCAGGACCCGAACAATGTCACAGGTTGATACTTTTAAATCCGATATTGTCTCCCCAGGATCTTGAAATTTTAATAAAATCGAATTATCGAAATTGGAAGGTAATTAAAAAATTAATTAGTCAAGTAAAAATTTTACTATTATCATAACAGTTTTTGATTCGATGATTTCATTCGTCGACAATCTCATATGTTTGATATATATGTATATATTTTTTTTTAAAAGTGATAATGAGTTCGCGATTGTGCCCCTTTTATTCAAAATTCTGACACAATATTTAAATAAGAGAAACTTATTTTCGAAATGAATAAAATTTATGAGGAAATTAATTCATTAATTTAAAAAATAATAATAATTATTATTATTTTTTTTAGACTTGTTTAATTGATACAACTTCTGACGTTGATGATGGCCCATCCGGTTTATTAAAAACTCTTAATAGAGTATGCGAAGAAGCTTGCACGGCAGCTAAAAACGGTTATCAACTAATAGTATTGTCTGATAAAAAAGCCGGCCCGAAAAGGTAATAATAATTAAAAAGTAATTAATTATTGACTATCAAATAAAATTTAATGATTTTTTCTTCATTCCCGATATTGGTAGGTACAAATTTGACACGGACATACATTAATATATCTTAATTCCATTTTTTTTTTTTTTTTGTTTCAGAGTACCCACGAGTTCCTTACTGGTATTGGGAGCCACTCATCATAATTTAATCGAAGAAAGGTTGAGAATGAAAGTCGGACTCATATTGGAAACTGGTGAAGCGAGAGAGGTTCATCATATGTGTTCTTTGTTAGGCTACGGTGCTGACGCCATTTGTCCTTATTTGGTTTATGATTTGGCAACAAATTTAAAACTAGAAGGGGCTCTAGATTCTCACGTGTCTGATGATGAATATTTTTCGGTTAGTTAATCCTCTTTAATTTCCTTACTTGGTATATGGAATAAAAAAATTAATCTGAGATTAATAGAATAATTTTCTTCGATTTTTTTTTTTTTTTTATTCATGAATGTTAATTAAATTATTTACTTCAACGATATCTAAAGCGACACACGTATAATAAATTTTTTTTTTTTTTTTTTAAAGCATTATTGTCAAGCCATAGAAACTGGTGTTTCCAAAGTAATGGCAAAAATGGGAATTTCTACTTTGCAATCTTACAAAGGAGCTCAAATTTTTGAAGCTGTCGGCTTGGCTCCGGAAGTTATAGAAAAATGTTTCAAGGTAAAAAATTTTTTATGTATCGAGTTGAGAGTTTTTTAAAAGTTCATAGGTCAATATTATTGTTTTTTTTTTTTTTGAATCTGTACATACATAACATTAAAGTACTGATGAGTAATTTTAATTGATTTAGTGCATTCTTACTTCATTATTTAAATATAAACAATTTAAAAATCGTCTCTAGTTTTTCTTAAAAAATTAACTAAATACTTTTATTTATTTAATAATTAGGGTACTCAATCAAGAATTGGAGGAGTAACGTTTGAAGTATTAGCACAAGAAGCTTTCGAAAGGCATTTCTTATCCTATTTTAACGATAACGACGTTTTGGTATTGAGAAATCTCGGATTGTACCATTGGCGTCAGGGAGGGGAAAAACACATAAATGATCCTATTAGTATTGCCAATTTACAAGTAAAAATTAAAATTTAAAAATTCCTTTTAAAAAAAAAACGATAAAGAGATAAAAGTTTTTAAAAAAAAATTTTTTTTATAGGAAGCTTCGTCACTAAATGATGGAAACGCTTACCAAAAATATGTAGAATCTTCGATGATGAGCATCAGGCAGTGCACGATTCGTGGTCAGATACAATTAGCAACCGTAGATAATCCCATTGATATCAGTCAAGTGGAGCCAGCATCTGAAATAGTAAAACGTTTTGTCACAGGTACGTGATACCTAATTGATTGTGTCGCTCGCTTTATATATTTTGTATATTTTATTTTCCCTATGCATATTCATGCGCATCCTGCAATATACATACATATATATTTTATAAGGCAAATAATGAAATTAAAATTGAATAAAAAAAAAAAAATTTTTTTTAAATAATAGAAGAGGGGTCAGAAGTTAATCGATAAGAACGTAAGTTCTTGTTAACCGATTTTTATTTTCTTAAACTTTTTTTTTTTTTCTCGATTTCGTTTTCGTTTTCGTTTTCGACTTTTACCTGTTTTTTTTTTTTCGGTTTTGTTATGAATAATAACGTTCTTCTAACTAGGATTCTTTTGATGCCAGAAGTATAAGAAGCTGGCGAATTATCAATTACACCGGTAAGTAAATGATAATTTAAAAAAAAAAAAAAACAAACATATTAACTTTTTTTTTTTTTGTTAGGGTTGTAACATTATATCATTACATTAATTATTATTATTATTATTATATAATCATCATGACATTTTCACTTGCTTAACTGCAGAAATTTAAAAAAAAAAAAATTACAAATCATTAAAAAGTTTTTTATGTAGTAATGTTAATTAAATTTTCTTTCTTTCTTTTTTTTTTTTCACATTTAGGTGCAATGAGTTTTGGTAGCATTTCTATAGAAGCTCATACTACTTTAGCTTTGGCCATGAATAAAATGGGTGGTAAATCTAACACCGGAGAAGGTGGAGAACAACCTGAACGTTATTTAACCGCTAATACCCCACACAATATTAATTCCGCCATAAAACAAGTAAATTTTTTCTTATTTATTATTTTTTTTAAAATTTTATTCGATATTATTAAAAAAAAAAAATTTTTTTTTTTACACGTTCAGGTGGCCAGCGGTAGATTCGGCGTGACTTCTTCCTATCTGGCCCACGCCGAAGATTTACAAATTAAAATGGCGCAAGGAGCTAAACCGGGAGAAGGAGGAGAACTTCCTGGACATAAAGTTTCAAAAGACATTGCAAAAACTAGACATTCGGTTCCCGGAGTGGGTCTTATATCTCCTCCTCCGCATCACGACATATATTCTATTGAAGATTTGGCTCAACTTATTTACGATTTGAAATCTTCAAATCCCTCTGCCAGAGTCTCGGTTAAATTAGTGAGCGAAGTCGGTGTAGGTGTTGTGGCGGCTGGAGTAGCCAAGGTAAAACTCAATCGCGATTGCACGATGAGAAATAAGAAATTATCGCACGCGTGTAATAAAAAAATTTTTTGTATTTTTAGGGCAAGGCCGAACATATTGTAATATCGGGGCACGACGGCGGCACGGGAGCTTCTTCTTGGACGGGAATAAAAAATGCGGGTTTGCCCTGGGAACTCGGAATCGCAGAAACTCATCAAGTACTGGTTTTAAACAATTTACGATCGAGAGTTGTACTTCAGGCAGATGGACAACTTAGAACCGGTATTATATACGTATTTTATAAGTTTTAATAATAATAATTAGATTTAAAAGGATCTTAATTCATAAATATCCAATGATTTTTTATAGGTTTCGACGTAGTCGTAGCTGCTCTGTTAGGAGCCGATGAATTCGGTTTTTCAACAGCACCTTTAATTGTCATGGGATGCACCATGATGCGAAAATGTCATCTTAACACCTGTCCCGTGGGTGTTGCTACTCAAGATCCAGTATTAAGAAAAAAATTTGCTGGAAAACCGGAACACGTTATCAATTATTTTTTTCTATTGGCCGAAGAAGTAATTTTAAATAAAATATATCAAAAACATTATTTTTGAAACTGATCCCTACAATAAGAAATATCGATGAAACAATTTCCGGAAATTAATTTATTTTTATAATATTCATATCATGGTTTTTCATTTTTACTTAAAAAAAAAAAAAAAAAAAATTTATAAACCTTTTTTTTTCTCTTTTTTTCAAAGATACGAAGTCACATGGCTAAATTGGGTATATCTAAATTTCAAGACCTCATCGGTCGAACGGATCTTCTTCGTCCTGTTGAAAATAATACAAATTCAAAAGCAAAACATCTCGATTTTAGTTTAATTTTAAAAAATGCTCTTCATATGCGTCCCGGAGTTAATATTCGCGGAGGATCCGAGCGTCAGGTAAATTTTAAAAATTTCAATTTTTTATGAATTTTTTTTTTTTAAAAATAAAAATGGAAAAACCATGATATGAATTTGTTAATTTTTTAGGAATTTAATTTGGAAAAAAGATTAGATTCTAAATTAATAGCGGAAGCGATGCCCGTAATAAACGGTCAAGTAGAATCCATAAATTTAGATATGAAAATAACAAACGAAGACAGAGCGTTTGGAAGCACTTTAAGCTACGAAATATCAAAGTGAGTCACGTGACAAATGTTTTTCATTTAAATAAATAACCTCGAATATACATAACAAAAAAGAAAAAAAATACTTTTTTAGAAAATACAGAGAAGATGGTATAACGAATGGTCGGATTAATATTAAACTTACCGGTTCTGCAGGACAAAGTTTTGGTGCTTTCTTAGCACGTGGCGTATATTTAACTCTTGAAGGAGATGCCAACGATTATGTCGGAAAGGTAATTTCTTTCTCTCTCTCTCTCTCTCTCTTTCTATGTACCTGTCAAATAAAAATTAATTAAAAGATGGTTAGTAAAATTAAAATTTTTTAACATGATTATTTAAAAAAGGGTTTATCCGGTGGAGAAATAGTTATTTATCCTCCGAAATCAAGTTCTCCGGATTTTGATTCTTCATTGAACGTGATTGTTGGAAATGTTTGCTTGTATGGAGCCACGAGTGGGAAAGCTTTTCTTCGTGGTATAGCAGCCGAAAGATTTTCCGTTCGTAATTCGGGAGCCATAGCCGTTGTCGAAGTAAGTCATTTTAAATTATTTGAAAACATGTTTGTTTGAATTTTTAATATTTTTAAATTTACAAAAAAAAAAAAAATCAGGGTGTCGGGGATCACGGTTGCGAATATATGACCGGTGGAATATGCCTTATTCTCGGATTGACGGGTAGGAATTTTGCTGCTGGAATGAGCGGAGGAATTGCTTATGTTTACGACATTGACGGATCGTTCGATGGGTCTGTATTAAAAACTTACTTATTATTATTATTTTTTGCTTTTAAAGATGAGCGTTTATTTTTTTATTTATTTATTTTTGTTCCAACTTAAAGAAAATGCAACAAAGAACTAGTAGAATTGTTAGAATTACCTGAAAACGATTACGATTTTATTCGTAATCTATTAGAAGAATTTTATCAGAAAACTGATTCGTCCGTGGCTAAAACATTACTAACGTCGTGGCCGAAAGAAGCTAAAAAATTCGTTAAGGTAAAAACTTTAGGATTTAAATGTACCGGGTTTTATGGCATTCTTGAAATAATTTAAATTTTTGATTAAGGTATTCCCATATGAGTATCAAAAGGCCTTACGTTCGATGGCAGAAGAATCTTCGGAAAAAGTAAAAGTTGAAACGTCTTTGATAACATCAGGAGGCGGAGAACCAAAAGTAAAAGATATTGAAGACGTGGTTTTAGATGAAACAATGGAAAAGAGAAAAACGGAAAAAGTTTTAGATAAGAAAAAGTAATTTGAAAAAAATTTTTATTTTTTTTTTTTAAAACAAATAAATTAAAATTTTTTAATTTTTCAATTTTTTTTTGTTTTTAGAGGATTTATTAAATATTCAAGAGAAGTAGGATTTTATAGAGACGCTGAAAAACGTTTAAAAGATTGGGATGAAATTTATAATTTTGAACACGTTCGAAAAGGCCTTAGAGTGCAAGTAATTATCTCGTATTTAAGTAAAAGCCCCTTAAATTTTTTGTAAAAAAAAAAAAAAAAAATTGTATCTAATTTCTTAGTAGTTAAAATAATAAAAGAAAATTAAGGAATGATAAAATTTCAGGCTGCTAGATGTATGGATTGTGGTGTACCTTTTTGTCAAAGTTCACACGGTTGTCCTTTGGGTAACATAATTCCCAAATGGAACGATTTGGTTTTTAATAATAATTGGAAAGAAGCCTTAAATCAACTTCTTCAAACAAATAATTTTCCAGGTAAGTTTTTTTTTTTTATAACCTATACTATTCATTTTACGCATTTAAAATATGGATAAATAAATTCGAACGATTTTGTTTTTTTTACTTATTGAAATTTCGTTTTTAAAAAAAATTACAAAATGTGTTTGTCATGTCTCATAATATTTTTTTGTAGAATTTACCGGACGCGTTTGTCCAGCACCTTGCGAAGGATCTTGCGTATTGGGAATAAATCAACTTCCTGTTACCATAAAAAACATTGAATGTTCTATCATTGATTACGGGTTTGAACAAAACTGGATCAAACCTGAAATACCTCTTAAAAGAACGAATAAACGGGTAGCCATCGTTGGTAGTGGACCATCTGGTTTGGCAGCTGCCAATCAATTGAATAAAGTACAGGATAATATGAAAATTCCTTCGCCTTTTTTTTTTAAATAGATTTCTATAATAATATTGATAATGAAAATGATTATAATAAATACAGGTCGGCCATCAAACGGTGGTGTTCGAAAGAAATGATCGAATCGGTGGTTTATTACAATATGGTATACCTTCCATGAAACTTTCTAAACAGGTCGTTCAAAGACGGGTACAATTGCTCGCCCAAGAAGGAATCGAATTTAAAACTAATATAAATGTCGGAAAAGACATATCGGCAAAGGTTTGCACGTGGAAAGATAATCAAAAATAATGTTTCGATTGGTGGAAAATAAAAATAAAAATCGGGAATTTTTTCATTTTTTTACAGGAGCTCTACGATGAATTCGATGCCGTTTTATTGTGCACGGGTGCCACGTGGCCCAGAGATTTACCCATACCCGGAAGGCAACTTCAGGGTATATATTATGCAGTTTCATTTTTAGAAACTTGGCAAAAGAAACAAATGGGAAACGAAGTTGATTTGTCCAACATGTTGGCCAAAGATAAAAACGTTATTATTATCGGAGGAGGAGATACCGGATGCGATTGCATAGCAACGAGTTTAAGACAAGTAAAAAAAAATTGAATTTTTTTAAAATTAATTCCCGATATAAATGTCGTGAAAAAAAAAAAAAATTTTTTAGGGAGCCAAATCGATCGTTTCATTTGAAATTCTTCCTAAGCCACCAATGGAACGTTCTAAAGATAATTCATGGCCTCAGTGGCCGAGAATATTCAGAGTCGATTATGGACACGAAGAAGTTAAAATGAAATTCGGTAACGATCCTCGACAATTTCGAATATTGAGCAAAGTTAGTAATCAATTATTATTAATAAAAATTTAAAATAAATTTAGAGATCGATATTTTTGATTTCGAATAAAAAAAGAAAAAATGTGAAACAAAATTTTTAAAAAAATGAAAATTATTATTTCAACAGGAATTTCTCGATGATGGAAACGGTAACGTTTGTGGTATTTCAACGGTTTTAATAGATTGGACCAAAGACGATAGCGGAAGATGGAAAATGTCGGAAGTTCCCGGAACTGAAAAAGTTAGTCAAATATAATTTAAAAAAAAAAAAAAAAAATCCTGGGAAAATCATTATTATCATTCTTTGTTTTAGGTATATAAATGTGATATGGTTTTGCTCGCGATGGGATTTTTAGGTCCCGAAAAATACATAGCCAATGAACTTAGTTTAGAATTAGATCCTAGAGGAAATTACAAAACTTTTCCTTCTCGTTATATGACTTCGATGCCAAAAGTATTTGCAGCTGGAGGTGAGTGAAATTAATTAACTTTAATATTATTATAAGGGTAACTAAACTAAACTAAAAAAAAAAAAAAAAAACCGTTAAATTACAGATTGTCGTAGAGGACAATCGTTGATTGTTTGGGCCATAAATGAAGGTCGACAAGCAGCCAGAGATATAGATATGTATTTACAAGGACGATCTTGTTTACCCGGACCTGGAGGAATTGTTAGTAGTGTTATACCTACTCCTGTCTGATAAAAATATTAGAGTTCATTAAAAAAAAAAAAGAAAAAAAACATTAGTTAATTAAAATTTATAGTTTTGTTTTTTTTTTTTTTTCGTATTTTCTCTCTCGAAAACGAATGTATTATGTATATTTTTATTTATTTAGTTTTTTTTTTTTTTTCCCCCTCATTTAATTTATTAATTATAAAAATTATGTTTTGATTAATTTTTTTTTTTTTAATATTCATTTATTAAAATTTCTTTAAATTAATTATAAAATGAACTATGTTATTTATTTATTTTTTTTTTTATTCGCGATATTTTAATAAATAATCCTTTCAATACATAAAACCTACACATATCAAATGAAATGAAATTATTTGTTATTAAAAATTTTTTTGTTTTCAATCATAATTATGTTATCAAAATCTCATTAAAAAAAAAAAAAATTATTATTATTATTATTACGACTTTTTTTTTGCAATAGTAATTTTATAAATAAAACGAGTGCAACTCAAGTTAATAAAATAAGTAAATAAATATAATAATGAAAATGGGTCCCGAGAGAAAATCAATTATTTACGATAATGTAAATTAAGTTAATAATATATGATCAAAGGTCAAAGGGCAATAATAATGTTAGTCAAGGTCAAACTACTGATACAGACAGAGTTTTCCTTTCCTTATTTAACGTGAAATAATTATTATCGTACTTTGCACTAAAAAAAAAAATTAAATGAAATGTTAAACGCGATTTTTATATGTTAAAATGTACGCGGATTAGTTTTATTTTTATTTTTATTACGAAAAGTTCAAATAATAAAATTTATTTTATTTTATTAATTAACGGGGTTTGTGATTGTCTATTAAAAAAAAAAAAAAAAAAATTGACTTACGTGAGTAATTATTATTTTTTTTTTCTTCTCCTAGAGAGGAAGATTCAAAAGGTGATCGAACGAAGCTTCGACGAATCCCCATAAATCCTCATACGTACTTCCTATAACAAAAAAAATTAATTATTATTATTATTGTAATTATGCGAACGATTTTTAGATAAATAAAATGAAACTTACCTTTAAATTTAATTCCAATACAAAAAAAAAATTAACAAGATAATAATAATATTTTAGTTCGTTTTTGACGTTTTTTTTTCTCGCCTATTTTATTAAAAAAATGCAAAAAGAATTTTAAATAAAAAAAAAAAAAAAAAGATCATTAAAAAAATATTATTAACGTTTTTACTTTTTTTTTTCTTTTAGCCGGGTTTCAAATACCGTTTTCTTTTATTATCATTATTATTATTGTAACGAAACTGTTGTATTACAAATACGATTGTGTATTGAATCGGTTATTTGGTTCTATCCAACCACGTACCATTGTTTGTTCGTTTGTTTGTTTGTTTGTTTGTGTCGTGTACGTGCATAATACAACCATGAAATATAAATTTCACGTTGAAATTTAATTAAAATATTACGCGTGTGTTGAAAAAAATGGAGAAAAAATCAAAATATACTTTTTATCCGGGTATTTTTAGAAAAGGAAGAGGAGAAGGAGAAGAAAACAATAATGATAATAATAATAATAGTAGTAAAAATAATAAAAATAACGTTTTAGTCGACGTAGATGATTGGATAAGTGAAAAAAAATTAACGGATGGAGCGGAAGGTCTTTGGAGAATCCATGATAAATTATACGATTTATCAGATTGGATTTCGAAACATCCCGGAGGAAAACATTGGCTGGAAGAAACAAAGGTTATTCCTTATTCCTCCATTTTCTTTTTTTGTATTTTATTTTAAATGGATTTTATAACCGGTTTTTATTTTTTTAAAGGGAACCGACATAACTGAAGCTTTCGAATGCAATCACATTTCGCGTAAACCTGAACAAATATTGGATAAATTTTACGTAAAACCTGCTGAAATTGAAAGAAATTGTTTAATTACTTTTGAAAAAAAAGGTTTTTACAAAATATTAAAAAATAAAATCATCGGAAGAAAATTGCTGGATGAGAAAAGTTGCGAACCTCAATTTAAAGTTAAAAAAAAAAAATTATTATTTTTCATTTTGATTTTTAAAAAAATTAATTAATTAATAATATAAATTTAATTAATTTTTCCAGACGAAAATGTTGGCCGACTGTTTAGCATTAACCGTATTTTTGACGGGTTTATTAGGGACGATGTGGAAGAATCATTGGTTTCTTTTGGTTTCTGGAATTTTTTTAAGCATGCTCACCGTTTGCGCCCATAATTTTCTTCACATGAAAAATAATTGGAGAATTTATTATTTTCAATTATCGTTGATGTCCGTGAGGTATTTTCCTTCCCCCCTACCCCCATATCCACTTCGACACAATCTCCTAAAGAAAAAATAATAATTATTTATTGTTCATTTTACAAGGGAATGGAGAATCAGTCACGTTTTAAGTCATCATATATATCCGAATTCATCATCAGATTTGGAAGTCACTATGGTGGATCCCTTTATGAACTTTTTACCTAAACCGAACAAACTATTTCCGTTATCCTGGGTCTTGAGTCCCTTTGTCATGGCCACAATGTTTCATTTTCAATTACTCAGAAGGTTAAAAATAAATAATAATAATAAATTTTTTTTTTTTTTTGTTGACGTGATCGTCATGATTGATACGTCTTTCTTTCTTTCTTTTTTGTTTCTTATTCAGAATTTTGAAAAAGACGATGATGAAAAAAAAAAAAAATTTATTATTACGTCAAGAAGAAGAAATTGTGGTATTGGCGCTTCCGTTATTTCTTTATATTTTTAGCGGTCAAGGAATTTGGACTTCTTTGTTTGCGTGGAACGTCATCATTGTAATTGGAAGTCTTTTTTTTGGACTCATTGGATTTTCTGCTGCTCATCATCATCCGGAAATTTATCACGATGGAGATTATTTAGGGTGAAAATAAATTATTTATATATGTATATGAATGAAAAAAACGTTGGAATATGAGAGAAAAAAAAAAAAAAAGGGAATTTTTTTTATAATTTCAGAGAAGACAAAGATTTTGGAATTCTTCAGTTGGCAGCCGTGAGAAATAGAAGAGACGTAGACGGTAATTTTTTTTTCACAATGATCATGTTCGGTGAACATGCTTTGCATCATTTGTTTCCAACCATCGATCACAGTCAATTATACAAACTCGATCAAGTTCTCGAAGAAACCTGCCGTGAATTTAAATTGGATTTTAAACCTTTTGTGGCAAAGAAATTATTTTTGGGAATGTTTCAACAATTGGCCAGAAATTATACAAATGCGACGTTGAAATTGTTCCCCAATTAATCCTAATAAAATTAAAATAATAAAAAAAAAATTAGTATTAATCGATATTTTCTTTTAATAAACTCTACCGTGCAATTCCGTAGTTTAAAAATAAAGTAAGATCCGTGGTGGTGGTGGTGGTGGCGGAATTTTCCGGTGAGAACAAAAAATATTCTTCGCGTGTGTGTGTGTGTGCGTGCGTGCGCGTGTAAATTTGAAAAAAAAAAAAACTATTCGTCGCTCATTATCTTCTATAAAAATAATAATGACAAGATAAAAATTATTATTTATACACTCACACATATATATATAATTAATTTTTAATTATTAAAAGTATATATAAAATATAAATTTTTAAAGTAATAATAATAATAATAACAATTAAAATGTTTTGAGCATTTTTTTTTTTCATTCATTTTAATATTAAAAACTTGCGGGATCACAATAAAACAGTGACGTAGTAATATTATAATAAATAAATAAATTTTTTAAATTGTGAATAAAAATAAAATAGATTATTTTATTTATATCTCATGTTCGTATGAATTAATACCGAATAATAAAAGTCTTTAAAATTAACATTAAATAAAAAAACATTGGAAGTCGTGTTTCCCCTCCCTCTCCCCCTCCCACCTCCCACGCGCAACAACAACAACATTTATACGGAATTAATTTTAATTTTAACTTCGATGCGATTTAAAAACGTATTCAAAAAAAATAATAATAATAATAATAATGTATTTAATATTTATTTAAAAATAATAAAATGCTTATGTCATTATGGAATCCTTTAAATTCTCATCAATCTACAGGAAAATTATACTATACATATAAAAAATATATATATATAAATGTGTGTGTGTACGTGTATGTGTGTAATATGACTTTATAATTTACCATAAATTATTATTATCATTATTTAAAAACTCGTTTCAGACGAAAAAAAAAAAAAAAAAAATTTTTTTTGGCAATTTTTCATTCACTTTTTTAAATCTAACGCGTAAACAGATTTTATGTTTGTTTGTTTGTGTGAAAATTAATTACTTAGAAAGTTAGGCCACCATCATTGACTGGAAAATCTACGACTTTAACTCTGTTTTGAACCTGGAAACAATATTTTTGTTAACCATTGTTAATTATTATTATTAATTACAATGCGGCGTGTTTTTGTTAGTAGTATTAAGACGAAACGAACCTTAAACGATGGATACAATCCTTCTTTGTTCGTTCTCAAATTTCGACCTTTAGAATAACCGTCCCAATGATTTCCGGCCACGATTATTTTGTCTCCGACTTTTAATTCAATCTCATTAGAATTCATTGGTTCGTGTGGAAGTACGGCCTCGAAAAAAAAAAAACCCACCACCCCCGTCTATATACAAGTAATTATTAAAATATAATAACGTGTGTGTGTTAATGATATTTACCACGGAACTGTGAGCGTTTTGACCCCCGTAATAATAAACGTCGTCCAAACTTGTGAAATGAGTTGTAGCATCCAAATCGTAGGTTTGCATTATTTCATATGCCACTCGACAAACTTGACTGCTAAATGTGCAAACTAAATGATCCGACAAGGATAGAAGATGTATATCGAGCAATATTCCAAATAATGAATTATCCGAATATCTTGTTGACATTCCAGCCGTTTTAGCCACATCCGGGTCTCCTATCACATCGTAATCGGGATACCTGCGTAACAGACAAAACAAAATAAAATCTAAAATTCTTTTTATATTGTATTGTTAGAACTTTAAAACTGAAATAAAAATTTTAATTCATTCATTTGTCAAGAATTAAATATATATATAAATATGTGATTATAACATTTCCGGTAATGATTGCAGTACCTTTGAGTGATTTTTCTGCTTTAAAAAATCCAATCGAGAAGTGAGAGAGAGAAAAAGGAAAATAAATAAAAGAAAAAAACTTATTGATTATTAAAATTTTTTAGTTTTTTTTTTTTTTTTTAATTAATTAAACAATGAGTGATTAATTTTTTAATCGTGACGATCAAAGAGGAACGCGAATAAAAAAAAATTTGTTTGTTTGTTTGCGTATGTCTGCCGTAAAATAATAGAACAAAAAATGTTTGAATTGAAAAACAATTAATTTTTTTAAATCGGATCGTTAGAGGGAAATTTTATTCCCCCAAAATACTTTCAAATAATAGTTTTACCCACTTAATATAAACAATTCAATTCAATTTTTGTTAATAATATTTAAAGGAAAGAAAGAAAGAAACGAAAATTGTTTCGTTTAAACTTTTTGAATCGAACACGACTAGAATGACTAAAATTTACATATAAACAAACACATATTGTTTGAAAACATTCATGCTTTCTATGGTGTTAACAAGGTATGAGATTGTTACGTTAGTTGACCCCTTTGGGTAGTATTCATGCGATCATTTCATAAATGGATGTCCGAGTTTGTCGCAAATAAAAACATCTGTAACTGTATCTGTAACTGTTTATTTGATAGTTTCACCTGTTTTGTGAATTCAATTGTGTCTTTTAAAAGGAAATTAAATTTTTGTACGTCATGTGTTGGAAGACTTTTAATTAAAACAAAAATAAAATTTATTTGTGTTTGTGAACATGTTCTCGGGGGGGGGGGGGGAGAGAGAAGGTTTTAATCGAGGAATTTTTACGAATTTGAGAGATTTGAAAAATTTGCGGATTTTTTTTTCTTTTTTGCAATCACAGCGTAAGTTAATAATAATTATTCTTTTTTTTTTTTTTAAATTTTGTCTGTTGTTTGTTTTGTTTTGATGTATGTCCTGGGGTGGAAATGTATGCATGATTTATGTTCACAAATGTCATATAATGTTGACCATAATAAATATAAAAGGTTTGCATCATGTGCGCCATTGACTTCTTAAAATGAGAAAATACTTGTAAGAAATTATGGATCTAAGGGTTACTTTCATTCACTCTCTTTTCAATTTTACTCATTATTTGTATTTCGCAAATGGGAAAAAATAAAAAAAAATATGTCTGCTCCGTTCGACGTTTAAAACGAGTCAACTAAAGTAAATCTTAATACAATAAATCAACAAATATTATTCTCAAAATTGTTTCTAAATTGTGCGTGTGCGTGTGTGCCTTATTCAAATATAAAAATTTTAAAACCCATTTTCTCGAGAATAAATAAAAGGGCGATTCTTCGAAAAGATTTTTTTTATGAATTTTAACTTTTTTTAAAAAACTAATAAATATGAAAAATGAAGTAAATAATAAACTGGATAATATAAGCGGGGAGGGGGGGAATGCGGGGGAAAAACCCGGTAAAAAAATAAATAATATTAATTTACTAACTTGTTTTTGGCTTCGAAAATAACTTTTGGATCGTCAGTGGCTAAATATATTCTTCGACGATTTATTTCTACTCCGTTTTGTATTTGTTGATCAAACCAGTCTCCAACGTGTTTCATGTATTCTTCTATTGAATGAAAATCAGCTTCGGTCCCAATTTTATCCGTTCTCCTAATGTGAACACTTTAAAAATAAATAATAAATTATTATTATTATTATTATGTCGTTAATTTAAAAAATTAAAAATAAATTGGCAGGAGTAATTAAGAGATATTGTCATTTAAATATATACCTAAAATGACTTTGCTATAAAAGGTACTTTGTATTCCGATCTTCATGTTTTTTTTTTTTTTTTTTTAAATTCTTGAAAATCTATTAACGCTAAAAGGTATTACACCCCAGATATAAAAATATTTATATATAATAAATTATATTTTTTAAATTATCAAGGGGAAACATATTTATTAATATTACTTACCCTACTATAGGCTTTTTAAAATTAAGTTTATTAATAGATTCATTAAAAAACTTTTCTGTTGAAGGCTGCGGTCTCATTAAATATCTCAGCATTTGTCCGATCCACCAAGCCAACGGTTGACTATGTAATTTAATTAATCTGGGTGCTAAATCTTTTGGAATAGCTGGAGGCAAGAATTCAGGCCTCGGAAAAAGAGTATCGATAATTGGAAGAACTACAACCTGCGAATCGGACTGACCTGCAAAAGAAAAAAAAGAAAAAATTTTTATAAATTTACTTATAAAATAATAAAAATAATACTCTCATCTTTTAACGACGTTTTGTAATTGTTTTTTGTATGAAAACAACTATTATAAATAAAAGTAAGTTCATTAATAAAAGTATTATTTTTATTTATTTATTTGTGTAATAATAGAAAAATTGTAAAATAAAAAAAATAAAAAAAACTGTAATAATTCTATAAAAAACAAAGTTTTTAAGGCAATATAACTTTATAAAAAAAATAAAATAAAAGTGTACTGATAATGAAATTATATTAAAGAAGAAAAAAAAAAAAAGAAAATAATCTATGTTACCTGGCCAGCCAACTCTAGAAGCACCAGATGGACTGCGACAAGTGTCACTAAGAGGTAAAAAAATATCTTCCCAACCACTTTTATGGTATCTCCATCCTTTACTTGTCAAAATAAGAGTTCTTTTTGAAGCATAAGCTACAATTAAACAGTATGCAGCATGATGAATTTGGCACCCGAATCCACAACCCTAAAATAAAATAAAAAAAAAATTATTAACACAATGTTCAAAAAGTTAAATAAAATGCCAAAAGTGAAAACTGAACACCTACCTTATTTAAATTGCAAATAAGCTTTTTAGCTGTGGTGCAATCTTCAGGATTTTGTAATAATTTTAGTCTTTTTTCTAACTCTGCTGCTAAACTGGCCGATTCAGATTTTCTCCAAGATGAAAATCCATCTTCTTTACTAAGTCCATTAATATCTTTCATTAACGACCTAAACAAAAAAAATTTAATTTATGTTAAAAAAAAAAAAAATTAAAATACCTGTGGGTATTAAATATTTAAATATTTAATAATTAACAATTATTTAAAAAGACATGTTTTAGAAACCCTCAAAATGAATAAAAAAATGTGTACAGATATGATTTATTTTTAATGTTTAAATAAAATTTTATATTCATTTTGCTTAAAAAAAAAAAAAATTGCATGAAATATCTAAAAAAATCTGACAATTTTTTTTTTTTTTTTTTGGAAAAAGACAAAAGTATAAAAATACTTTTAGATTGTTATATACTTACAATAAAAAAATGAATAGAATTTAAAACAAAATTCTTACAATTTATGCTCGGCAGTCATTTTTAAAATATTATTTATTTTTTCTGTCAGTTCAGGAGAGGTTCTTTTTATGTCTCCTTTCAGTTTTTCCAGCTGTGATGAAATGTAAAACCAAAACTCTTGAGCATCATCTTGAATTCTTTTCCTCAGGGTCTCATAACCAAGGCTGGGTGAATTGTACAATGATTTAACATCTATTTTCTCCTCGAAAGGTGTCACTACTTTTTCAGCACTTTTCAAAATTTCATTAACTGAATCATTTTCTTCAGCATTGTTACTAAATTGAAAATTTAATGATAAATTACTACATAAAACAAAAAATTCATATTTGCTTAAAAAACAATTGATAAAAAAAAAAAAAAAAATTAAAAAACACTAACAGAGTTTCGAAAACAGCTTTTAAATGTTCTGAATGCTGTTGTAATACATGAAGTTTATTAAGAGCTGCCTCTAACCTATTTTTATTTCCTTCACTAATGGCATTTTGTCCAATTCCATATCCTGACTTTAATGATGACAAATGTCGAGCAGCAAACAATAAAATGATAAACCAGACAATAAATGAAACGAGAAGTATTCTTGAACATATTTGAGACCTCATTGCTTTATTACATAGTACTTCATAACTAAAAATTACATTGATTAAATTTAAATTAATACACTTTGACTAATTAAAATATAAATAAATATAATTTTTTTTTGGTTTGGTAACCAAGTTTTGAAAGGTCACAGTGGTGGCTTAAGTACTCCATCAAAATAATTTATTTCAACCTTAATTAAATTCAAATTCGGGCATTAATGCTCGAATCCATGTTATAAAATTTATAAAAATGAGTATGTAACATAAAATATTATAAGTTAATAAGCTATATTTATATTAATCAAAAATAATTCTAAACGCAACTGTCAAGTGGTTTTAAATGAAAAAGTACATAGACTTTTTTGTGCTCCATTACAAAAATTTCAATGTATTTATTACTCTATAAGTTTTATTCGACAAAAAAATTTTTAACCCACCTAATAGTATTTTATTTATTGCATTAAATAATGCAATCTAAGCGTTAATAATGTAAAATCCCGGTAAAGAAAATTATGATTAGACTTTAACAGTTTATCATTTTTACTTTTACAAAGTGTCAGCAGATGTACGACAAAAGAAATGTGGCAGGAATTGATATATTAAAAAAAATTTTTTTTCCCCCCATTTTAAAATTATTATTGAATATATTTAATTAATAATTGCCACAATATTTATTTTATTTATAAAATTTTACAAAAACTTATTCAAAAAAAATTTTTTTTTTAATAAAAATTCACGCATCAATGTAAAAAAAAAAAAAAAAATCTACATCCAATCATTTCCGTTTTAAATGCGGAAATAAAATTCAAACGCTTTTTTTTTCTATTACGAAACTGTTATAAAAAATAAAGATGATTATGAATTATAATGAGTTGTATTTAAAAAATAAAAAATAAATTTAATTCAATGAATTATGACTTTCCACGCTTTATTATTATTAGTTGCCTTTTTTAAATACGATAATTTCGGACGTTTTATAATTTTCCGCCGATCATCTATCCAATCATTTAAAAATGATTTTTCCTTTTTATTTTCCGTTAATTCAAAATTATTTATTTTACGATTCGACGGATATTTTTTTATTTTTCTTTGCGTTTTTGCCACGGAAGTTGTTATTGTTTTTATCTTGGGACCGTTTTTCAATGAAAATTCGAAAACTGTTTTCCGCGGGATTCCGGAACGTTTTATTAATTCTTCTCCCAATTGTTTTTCAATGTAGTCTTCAACGTATCTTTCAACAGCTTTTTCTAATTCTTTTCTCCTTCCTTCTTTGTCTTGCATTACGTAAGAGTTTAACGCTTTTTCGTAAATATCCAAACCGGAATAATCGGGCGAATTAGTTTCACTTTTTGCAAAAGGAAATTCTCGATTATCTTCTTCCACGCTTCTTTCATCTGAGGGCTCCTCGCCGAATTCCGCGAAATCTCTACCGAACTCGCCAAAAAGCTCCGAAGTGCTCCTGCTTATAATTTTATGCGGAGAAAACTCATCGGTTTCGGTCCAAATAAATTTTTCTTTTCCATTTTCCTCGTTTTTAAAATTCTTATTATACTTTTTTAAATTATTTATATTTTCCCGAATGGAAAAATTTTCATTGCCCCAGGAAAAAATTTTCGGACAAAATTTTTCTTTTCTCGCAAGTAATATTTCAGTTAAATTATTTAAAAAAATCCAAATTTGATCCAAGTCTGAAACTTTGTCATCCGGGGAATCGAATTTTTTATTAAAAGTGAATAAAAATTCATTTTTATTAACGGTAGAATCCGAAGTAGAAACTAAAAACGCACCTGATAACATCCAAGAGGGTAAAAATTTATAATTAAAATGTTTTTCGTAAAAATTAATTAATTTTTTAAAATCCGGAGACACGTTTGAAACGCGTGAATCAATATTTATTCCTGAACAATTAACCGACTCGATCGAACAAAAATTTAATTTAATAAAAAAACATTTTTTTTTTTCATTTGGGGTCTTCGATGATCTAAAACCTTTAGATTGATCCTTTTTATAATTATTTTCCACGGAATACGGCACTGATAAATCTATATAATTATGATTCGATAAATTTTTTTTCGCTTTCTGATTCTTATCCACCATTTTTTCAATTCCAAAGAAAGGTAAATAATTATATTTATTTCCATTGATTATATTTTCTCTCGATCTAGTTGTTTTCATATTATTTTCCAATAGATTTTTTTCATAATTGTTGTATTTTGTAAAACCGTTATTATTATTATTATTATTGTCAAAAGAAAAAAAATTTTGATTTTCACATAAGCAAAATTTTAGAGTCGCATAAAAAAACAACGACAAGTAAAAAAATTTCATTTTAATAAAAACACCGAATGAACAAACCACGTTAAAATATAATTTAAAAAAAAAAAAAAAAAATTGTTTTTAAGCCGAAAATCCAAAAAATTAACGATATTCAAAACCGATTAAATTTTATTTACCGTGAACATTATTATTATTATTATTATTATCACTTGCACAGTTAAATAAAGTGAAATACAGTAGTAGTAGTAGTCAAATGAAAGTACTTAAATTATTATCGTAAATCGTTATACATTATTACATTGAATATAAAATAAAAAATGATTTTTTACTAGGAAAACAAAATAATAATAATAATAATTTTATTTAATGGAGGGGATCCGTCCGTGTTAAAACAATTATTATCATTTACCATAACTATTACAATTTAAACAATATTCTTACGTTTAGTACGTTTTTTTTACTTTAATAATAAATAATCCATCCTAATTATTAATGAATGATTGATTGATTAATAAAAATGTCTTCTTATAATCCTCATGCAGGAGGATTAAAAAAAAAAAAAACAAAAGCATTAAATCCACGAATGATTATAATTAATGAGTTTATATAGAAAAAAAACGAATTTAAATAATTTTTTTTTGAAAATATAAATAATAATAATAATAAATGGAAATCACTCAAAGGTCCTTTTTAAGTTTTCCAATTACGAAAACGAATTTATTATTATTGAATTTCCTTTTTTCCCCTGAAAAAAAAAAAAGAAGAAAAATATAAATATTTGTTATAATTATGTGTTCATTTTTTAAACACAAACAACATTATTTTTTTTTATTTAACATTTAAATAAACATTGATAAATTAATATAAATTTTAGCAATATTTAAAAAAAAAAAAAAAAAAACAATAAGAAAAAAAAATGAAAAAAAAAAAAAAACGTGTTTTATAATAATTACGTAAAAAAAAAAAAAGAAAAAATTTCAGACTTTATTATAAACAATAAGAATAATAATTTTTTTTATTTGTCTTATTTTAATAAATTTATTGTGTGAAAATAATTTTTTTAAGGAAAATATATATATAAGGGAGTAGATAAAACGATAAATTAAATAAAATATATATATTTATTTGATTGAATTTCCTTATTTGGTGAGAGAGAGAGAGAGAGAGAAAAAATAAAAGAAAAGAATTTAGAAAGTTGTCAACGGTTGTTTCGAGGTTCCAATTTCCACTTTTCAAAATGTCATTGTTTACATAATAATAATAAATATTTAACTAATTTTTTTTTTGTAACAGTACAGGATGTTGTCGTTAGGAAAATAAGGAAAATCGAACTTAAATTAAAAAAAAAAAAAAAAATTTAATTATAATATCGTTTGGAGAAATTCAGGGTTTTCGTTGAGGAAATAAAAA
>NW_002987456.1:10581-50990 GCF_000006295.1 Pediculus humanus corporis | reverse complement strand
TTTTTTCACTTCAAAGATGTTTTAATAAATATTAATTATTTAATTTATTAATTTCGAATAACGATGATGATGATAATATTGATACTTATTTCAATCCGTTTTCAATAAGAGATTAAATCAAATCGGTTAATAAAAAACCGTTTTAAGAAATTTTTAAATGGAAATTTGGCGGTTTTTTTTTTTTTTTTTTTTTTTTTTTTACCGCCCGATTGGACAAGTGGGTTTATAGTGTAATTTTTTTTTTTTTTTTTATTGAAAAAATTTTAATTATAAAAATCGGCAAAGTGGTGTGTGGGTGTGTAACGGTTGACTGGATTTGATATGGTTGATATACGAAGTTAAAGACGTAACAAGACAAGAAAGTTATAATAATAATAATAATTGAACGTTGTTAATAAATAATGTTACGTAGGAAATGAGACGATGTAATAAAAAAAAAGTTAAAGAAAAACATGATTTTTTTACTCAAAGTCGACGTTTTGTTATTGTCAATGCCGACTTTTAATTTAATTTAAAAGAGAGAGAGAGAGAGAGAAAATTTTTTTCTTACATATTAAAACCATTAATTGAGATTAAATAATAGTAATAATAATAATATTTCTGTCACGATAATTAACAGGTTATATTAATTTGCGATACGTATGCGTATTCATTTGTTTTTTTTTTAAACGGCGGAAATTAATATGTTGCGAAATTATGTTTAATAATAATATTAGGAAAGGGAAAAGGACGTTTGTGTTGTGGGGGTCGATTAACCGACACAACAAAAAATACACATAAAAAGTTTTTTTTTTTAAATTAAATTTCTTAAATAACCTTAAAAACCAAGTTTTGAATGTTTTCTCTCACGTTTATTAAATTATAATTAAATTTTTTTTTTTTTAATATCGATGCAAAAACGTAGTAAAAATATATTATTGTTACTCTTAAATAATTTTTTGTATTATCATATAAACAAATTACCAAAAAAAAAAAAGGGGGGGAGGGCGAAACAATTTTTTTTTCGGGTTGTCCATATGAAGTGCTCGAAGATAAAAAAAAAAAAAAAAAAGACGTGATGATGAAATTGTAGCCCCCGGAAACCTTACAAAACCAAAATTTTGTTACTCCACAATATCTTATATTTCCCAATAAGTTTTCCAACTTTATATCGTGACTTGGCCTATTAAAAAAAAAAAAAAAAAACAGCCTATTAGAAAATATTAATAAAATAATTATTGTTTTGTTGTTTTTTTTTTTTTTTTTTCAAAACGTTTTTCCTTTAAATAAAAACATTTTCTTATTTTTTTTTTTTTATCATTTCTTGACACAAAAAATTCTTTGTTTATTTTTCTGTTTTCAATAGAATGAAATGAAAAAATAATAATAATAATAATAATAATAATAATAATAATAATTTATGTAATGGCTGATTATATCGAGGGATGAGATATAGAAAATTTCGTGGAAAAATGTTTTTGTTGTTGTTGTTGTTGAGATTTTTTTTTTTTATATTATTTTAAAATACTAAAAAATTATTTGGTTTCTGTGTTTCCACTTTAAAATAACAAAAAAAAAAAAAGGGAATGGAATAAATTTGCAAAACAAACACGATAATAATACAGAGACATAATGTTTAAAACAGGTTATTAATAATAATAATAAAAACATGGCAGGAAAATGACAATGAAACTATTTCACTTTTTCGTTTTTTTTTTTTTTTTTTTTTTTTTTTTTAAATGAGCAAATCGGTATAACCATTGATTTTTTTTTTTTAAAAGTTGACATAATCGCGTAAAAACCCGAAAATCCTGGTTTACTTGATTTTTATAATAAAAATTATTCAAAAAATATAAATCACTATTAAAAAAACAAACGACGACGAAGACGAGAAATAAAACTAGAAAACTGTTGAAAATTCATATTTCGATGTCAAAACGATACGATAATTTTATTATTTTATTAAATGTTATTTATTTTTCATTTTATTATGTTTCGGATATTGAAATTTATTAACCGCAGCAAAAAAAAAAAAAAATTTGATTTTGTATTTTTTTTTTTTTTAAACATTTTCCTTCATTCAAAATTTAAATTACATTTTCCAATTTATGTAAATGCGATTTGTTTTCATTTTTTTTTTTTTTTACCAATTATCATTCTCTCTCTCTCTCTCTCACATACACACCCACACATTTCAATGAAAAGTGTTTGTTTTTATAATTTCACAAAAAAAAAACGTTTTGTAATATAGATTGATGTTTTCTCAACAAAAAATAAAAAAATTTTTTTTTGTATACTGAGTAATAATAATAATACATAATCGTGAAAATGGTCATAAAAAAAAAGTTTACCCCTCATCATCATCATCATCATCAGTTTTCTTATTATTTTGATTTGAAATTATTTTAACTTGACATTTAACTCCATTAATGGTTTTTGAAAGTTTTTTTTTTTTTTTTAATTTGCATTCGAAATAATTAACTAAAATAATGATTTGATCTGAATTATGAAACAGTAAAAATAAGAAAACTTTTTTTTTTTTAATTACCGGCGGCCATGTTTGTCATTGACTAGTGAAAAAAAAAAAAAAAATTTTTTTATATTTTTAATTGATGTTTGAGTCGATAAATGACCGTTTTAAACTTTTTTTCTTTTTTTCTTTTTTTTTAAGAAAAATTAATTTTTTTTAAACGTTTAATTAAAAATTAAATATACTCTCGAAATGATATAGTAAAAAAAAAAATTTTTCCCAACATTAAATTACACATATTAATTTTAATAAAAACAAAAATAAAAATTGTCCTGATATATAATAATAATAATAAACTGTTGGAAAAACAAAAGAAAAAGAAAAAATTTTCCCTTTTAATTAAATGCGATTAAGGTCCTCATTTATGAAAATTTAAAGAAAATTTTTTTTTTGTTAAAGTAAATTAAACGATCGATAAAAATTATTATTAATAAATAATCAATTATTTGTCATAAAATATATTGTTTTTTTTTTTTTTGCGACACACGAGTAAATTTATTATTTAATTAAATCACTCACGTGGGAAAATTATATATACACGTGAAATTGAGCGAGTGTCAAAAAAAAAAAAAAATTGTTTTTAAAATCTTCTCCGTATTTTTATTATTTCTTAATAAATTTTTTTTTTTTCTCATAATTCTCATAGTTTTATATATAATTTATGTTGAATCCTTAGACGGTTGTTATAAAAAGACAAAAAAAAAAAAAAAAAGTTGACTTTTTAAAAAAAAAAAAAATTTAAACTTGCGAAAACTGACCAGGATTGGTCAAGTTGGCGAACAGGTTGAATGTGATACTAAATTTTAATAAAATTTTTTTTTTTTTTTTTTTAAATAATTTTAGTAAAAAAAAGAAATAAATTCCTAACATTAAAACTATATATTTGTGCCCTTTTTGTAATAATTAAATAATAAAAACTTTTTTTAACTCGATTATTTTTAAGGGAATTTGAAAAAAACAAATGTCGCGTTTTGTATATATTTATTAAATTAAAAATTTATTATTATTATTATAAATTTTTGTACACGCCCCACTGTGCCATTTTCATATAAATACTCAATATTTTGGTGAAAAATATCATACACTCGCCGTTAATCCAAACAATCCGAGTAACTTTTAAATTTTCTTTTAAAAAAGACCAAAAACAAACTTCATCATGAAAGTTTTCGTAAGTATATACATGTAATTTTTTTATAATGTAATTTTTTTTACGCTGTGGAAAATTCAAAAAAAAAAAAAGAAATTTTATTTATTAATTTTCATATCGCAGGCTTGCGTTTTGTTTGCTTTGATTGCTTTCGCTTCCGCCGAAGAAGGCGAAAAAAAAATTGAAAAGAGAGGAGTTCTCGGAGGATATGGAGGATACAGTTTGGGTGGATTAGGACACGGAGGATACAGTTTGGGTGGATTAGGACACGGAGGATACAGTTTGGGTGGATTAGGACACGGAGGATACAGTTTGGGTGGATTGGGACACGGAGGATACGGAAGTTTCGGAAGCTACGGAGGACTTGGAGGTTTGAGCTCCGGATACGGAGTCGGAGTAAGTAAAAAATTTAATAATATACCTTCTCCCCCCCCTACCTTATTTAAATCGCTTCGAATCGGATTAAAAAATTTTTTTTTTTTTTTAAACTTACAGCTTCACGCCGTTGCTGCTCCAGCTGTTGCCGTTGCTACTCCAGCTGTTGCCGTTGCTACTCCAGCTGTTTCTGTTGCTAGAGTTGCCGTTCCAACTGCTTCCGTTGTTGTCGGAGGTGGTCATGGAGGATTCGGATACGGTGGAGGATTCGGATACGGCGGTGGATTCGGTTACGGCAGTGGATTGGGATACGGTCACAGAAAATACTGGTAATCAGATTCTTCACTTTGTCATGTCATCAACAGCAATCAGATAATTCATAATAATTAAGGCTCCGTCCGATTCACACACGCACGCACATTATTCACCATTAAAAAAAAAAAAAAACCAATTCTAGTTATAATCAATTTTCAATTTTTAAAATAAACCAAACCATGTTGTTCAAAAAAAATTTAGGATTTAAGTTTTGTAAAATTTTTCAATAATAAAAGTTTTTATATATTTTTTTTTCTTTATAAAAAAAAAAACTTTTTTATAATTTATTTTTATAAAAAATATTACCTAAAAAAATTATCCATTTTTTTAAATTTCAATTTACAAGTTTATATATATATATATAAGAAAGAGAATAAAATGCTACAGCACGAGTGCAAATATCAACAAGTGTTTTTGTTTACTGCGTCCCCCCCCCCTATAATAAATTTGTTATAAAATTCACTGAGAAAAAAAAAACTTATAAATTTTTTATTGAATTACGTATAAGTAAATTCATTGTTTTACTCCTATAAATAGTCAATTAACTTTATTCGAATAAAATATTAATAATTTTTTTCTAAAAAAACTTTTACTCAAAAGTATTTTGAATCGTTTGCTTAAAAAAAATGAGCGGCGAATATTTTACGAAGGGGAAAAAAAAATTACATAATATTTACAATACATTATACGTCAAAATAATGCTCGAGGGAGGGAAAATTAAATATTAATGCAACTCGATTTTGTGGAAATGAAATTTGAAAAAAAAAAAAAAAAAAAAAAAAATTAATAAAATACTACTTTTCGAGAAGGTATCGAATATACAAAGATGTAATGTGTCATCAACGTGTCATGAGTAAAAATCGGGTTTAAAGAGAAAATAATAAAAAAGTAAAAAATCTTATAGACTGTTGAACTTTACAAAAATATAAGAAAAAGAAGAAAATTTGTCAAGGCGTTTTTCCTCCCTCCCTTCCTTCAAATTTAAAAGCCCCTCCCCTTTCTCTCATCTCCTCCTCCTCCTCCTATCCAATACTTGATCATCATTTTTCCCAGGATGTAAGTAAATTTAAATCTCCCCGATTTTATTTATTTTTGTATATATATATATATATATATATATATATATATATATATATATATATATATATATATATATATATAGTATAATTAATTTTCGATTAATTATTAAAAACACGTGTAGAACTAGTTGTATAAATGGTTCGTTATTGTTGCATAACATTTAAAAAGCTGTAAATCAACAAAAACGGTGAAAGGTTGTCGATCGAGTTAATCACCTGATAAAGTTGTTTTCCTAGACACTCAGACTCCTACCCTTGATTTATAAAAAAAAATAATTATCCGTTTTTGTTATTATTATTATTATTAAAATAATAAGTTAAACTTAAATTAATCAAGTTTAAAAAAAATTACAGGGCAAAATGTTTTTGTTTATGCCATTTATAAAATGAAACGTTAAATAATTATTTTATCAATAAATAATTTAAAATCTATAACGAAAAACAAAATAATCGATATATTTGAAACATGAGTTTCATGTTATTTAAAAAATAAAATAAAAAAATTTTTTTTTTTTTTTTAATTCGTTAACTTTTTCAAAAATTCGTAACTGTAATCGTAAATAATCAACATTATGGCTCCTCCGGGACCGAGTCGCATTATTTTAGGTAAAAGCCCTTTATATAAAGCCCTCCATCTAGAAAAAAAAAAAACATTTATTTTTAATTTATTATCTATCATTCACCCTCGTTTGAAAATTAATCACAAATAATAATAAATGAAAGTCTTATCATTTTATACACGGACACACACACACACACTATTATGGTATTTAACGTTTAACTTTTAAATTTTAATTATTAAATAATTATTACGACGACAATACAATATATGTATATGTTTATTTTTTTTTCAATAAAATATATTTTTGTTAATTAGTTAATTGTTTTGTGCGGTAAAAGAAAATGAAAGAAGCGTTCTGATGACGTCCATCTTTTGGTATTAGTCGTCTTAAATCTAGTTCGGTGAATGTAACGATATATTTACCAATTAAGCGATTAACCTTTTAGTTTAAATCCGTCATGTTTACAACATTATAATATTCTTTGCAACGAGTGTATTCTGATTGTGATATCATAGCAATAATAGCAAACGCGAACGCGGAATAAAAAAAAAAACGTAAAGTTATGAACGGATAATCGAATCGAAGAGATCAAAACAATATATAAAAATAATTTCAATTTATACAACTTAATAAAATCGCATGTAATGAATGGAATTTTTTTTGACTCAAAAACCAATCGTCAAGTATTAGAAAAAAAAAAAAAAAAATTTATTCTTACCCTTCTTCTCGAGCAATAATTTGCATGGTCGGAATAAGTTTTTTATATTTTCCATCATTTTGAGGCGCTTGAATTCTCGATTTGGCCACATCGAATGGAATGTTAACACAAGATGCCAAAGATCCGGACGTAAATCCAATTAATAAATGTGCTAAAAAATTTTCAATTTTACCCTAAAAAAAAAAAAATACACGAGTATAATTAGTAATTATTTTATTACGTGATTGTCAAACAAAACCGATTTGCCCCCGCCTGTTTTATAAATTTTTTATTAAATGTTTAAAAAAAAAAACCTTTGTTAAAATGAATGAATAAATAATAGCATACATTGTTTTTTGGTAAAATATCTTTAACTGAATGGTAAAATCCAAAATAAACCATGTTAAAAATTCCATTTCGAGCAATCGTACCAGAGAGTCCTTTGTTTAAACCGTTTAATCCGAATCCGTTAGATTTGTAAATTTCTTTCGTCACATGCCAGGCACTAGGAACTTCCTAAAATTCATTTTTTATTAATAAATTCAAAAAAAAAAAAAAAACAAATTATTACACACATAATTGATAATATTTGATACGTAATTTATTTAATTGAAACCGAATTTTCCTTTTTAAAAACTTGAAAATTTCACCGATGAATTAATAAAATTCAAAATATTAATATACGTATATATATGATAAAAAATAATCTTACTTTACTTTTTGATTTATTAGACTGTAAATAAATTTTAACAACTTCGAAGGGATTGACAAAAACTGCTTCTGTTATACCTGAACATGCTCCAGCGAGTGAATATGTTAACGGAGTCGGATTTTCCGAACCGAATAAAAATAAATTTTTGTATTGCTGAAAAGTAAAAAACTGAAAAAAACAAACACACACAATTATCGTCAAATATAAATGATAAAAAAAAAATAATAATAAAAAAACTAATAAATTTTGCTTATTTATACGTTCATAATATAAAAACCCACTTTAATTGCCCTCTTGGGAGTTTCAGCCATTAGAGGCGGCAATATGCCTTTATAAAAAGACGAAATACCTTCGTATTTAGATATTTTAATTAAACAATCTATGATTCCATTGTAACGATATTTTGAATCATTTCCATTAGGTAAAATTATTGAAGTTTTATTTGATTGAATTTGAATTCGTGTTTTTATCAAATCCAATGGATGCATAAAACAAACCTCGATGAAACCTGTAAAATAATATTTTTCTATGAATTTTTCCCTTTTTACAAAAAACAACAACAACAAATTTGTAATAAAAATCAAATCATTTTTATAATTAGAACTATTAATTTTTTTCTTCTTAATTAGAATAAAAATATGAAAAATAATTTAACATAAAAACGATTTGATTGCGAAAATAATTTTCTACTTGAAATGAAAAAAAAACAAAATGTCAATAAATACTTTGTGTGGATAAATTTTGAAATAAACATTTTCTTTATATTATTATTTCATTGGAAATTTTAAAATATCAATTTAATCATGCGGGGGGGAAAAAAAACAAAAAAACTCTTTTTTGGCACGGCGACAAATATTTTGTAATTTTATTCCAATGCCGTTGTTTTGTTGTAGTTTTTTTTTCTAAAACGAAAATAATAAATAATTTTAAAAGATTTTAAATTATAAATAATAATAATATTTTCATATTTTTCATTTTACGCAACGTGAAATTACAAAAAAAAAGAATGTAAAAGACTTTATGTATGTTTTAATTTTCTTTAAACATAAAATTAATTAATATTAAACAATTAAAAATGAATTTTATTACTTTTTGTTAATTTTTGACTTAATTCGAATCATTTAAAAAATCTTTTAATGTTTACGCGTTAATGAGTTAAATGAAATTTTAAAAAAACACTTTTTATCTCTATAAATTTGTGTGTATGAAAGTTTCCTAAAATATAAAAAAAATTTTTTTTTTTTTAAGAAAATCAGTTGTTTAATATTTTGGCGCTAAAAAAAATTTTTTTAAATCCGAGTACATATATTTGACGATAAATCCGATTTTCATTCTTCTACGTAAAAAAAAAACAAATCATACTTTTAAAAACTTATTTCTTCATGTTCGATATTAATACGATTTAAAATTTTACCATTTAAAACGACAGATGGAAATATGTTTTTCCGTTTTAATATTAGGAAAAGTATAAACTCAAACTTGGGTCAAGAAAGTTATAAAAAGAAAAAAAAAAATTACTAAAAAACTCTATCATCACAAAAACATTTTGCCTTAGAAATAAAATATGTACACGAATTTATATATTCACCTATACATATCTATACACACACGTGCGCGTTTAAACATATATATATATATGTATATATTAAAATACAAAATTATTATAATATAAATTATACTAATCACAACTAAACCAAAAAATTTTTTGACTCACCAGCAGATCCACCAGAGATAATTTGCAAAGCACCATCAATAAATTTGCTACGTGGTTTTTCCATTACTATTATATTTAAAAAAAAAAAAATAACTAGGTTCTTAATTAATAAAAGTTTAATTAAAAATTTTTCTTTTTACAATTAATGAGAGAGAAAAAAAAAAAAAAAACTCATTCACTTGATATACGTTTTATGTGTCCTTCAATAGCAGAAACTAAACTGATAACGTGTCATTAGATTCTATTATTTATTCCCGCCTATTGCTTTTATTAGTGTAAAATGTATTTTCCTGATGGCGAAGAAATCGAAGGAAATTTTGAGGGCGATTTCGATTTCATTGAGGTATGTTAATTGTATCACAGGGGTAGAATATTTTTCCCTATTTATTAAAAAATAATTATTACTTTTTAGAGCATTTACGGTTCCGTAAACAAGAGTAGAAATAGCAATGATAATAGAGATAAAAATCCAGTGGATTTGACTCTCGAATTAAAAGATCCTACGCCGAATATTCAAGATTTATTCGTTAGATTTGATAAAAAATTTTTTGATGGAGCACTCGGCATGGTTTTAGTGACTTGGAGTAAGAGAATGACCAGTTGTGCCGGAATGTGTTATTTTCAGGGTCGAGAAGGATTTTGTAGAATTGCTCTTAGTGCACCATTATTATCATTAAGACCCAGAAAAGATCTTGTCGAAACCTTATTAGTTAGTTATGAAATTTTTATATAAATTATTTTCATCTGATTAAGTGTTTTTGTGATAAGTAAAATTATTTATACTAATTTTTTCAGCATGAAATGATACATGCCTTTTTATTTGTCACCAATAACAACAAAGACAGAGAAGATCATGGAACTGAATTTCATAAACACATGTCTAGAATCAATCGTGAGGCTGGAACAAAAATAAGTGTAAGTTTTAAAAACTAAATTTTCATTGATAAAATTAATTTTCACATGAAAATGTTTTCATGGGTTCACAGATAAATAATGTTACATGCATTTGAAGAAAGTGAGTCATTAAAAGATAAAAACATTGATTAAATATAAATTGTATGGCACTTTTGTACTAAATCAATTATTTTCTAATTTCAATCAATAAATTAATAATACAGAGCATACTTAAAAAGACACACTTATATGAATGTTTTTTTTTTTTTAAATATATAATATTAGTATCCAATAATGCTTTTTCATTTCTGTAAGAAAATGTAGCATATATAAGGTTTAATTATTTACTAATTTAACTTATTTTAGTTAGTTAAATTTTCAATAATACATTAAATTTTTTTTTTTTTTAATTTAAAGGTTTATCATACATTTTTTGATGAAGTGGAATATTATAAACGTCATGTTTGGAGATGCAATGGTCCCTGTCAATACGAAAAACCATATTATGGCATTATTAAACGTTCAATGAACAGGGCTCCAGGAGCTCATGATTTTTGGTGGAATCGTCATAAAATTGAATGTGGAGGAACTTTTTTGAAAATTTCAGAACCAACTGTTAAAAAAAAGCAAATCGCTAACACAAAACGCAAAAAAGCAAAAATTGTGGGGAATGTAAAAACTATAACAAAATACTTTTCAAATAATGTATCAAAAGGTCAAGTGTCATCAAATTCTATTTTAACTAATAATAGTAGTGCGATTCACACTATGGTAACTCCATCCATCCTAAATCCTAAAAATAATACTCAAGAATTTAACAAAATTAGTTCTGAAACAACTGGAAAAATAAATGCAAAATCTTCCCTAGTGGAAAATTTAAAATATTCAAGTGCCGCAGATCATAATAATTTATTAATAGTTAAACATAGTGAATCATCAGCAACAGGAACCAATAATAAATGCAATTTATCTGTGCCAGTAAATTCAAATGAAATTTGTGATAAACATTGTAGTGAAAATGACTTAGTAGAAAGTAATTCAGTGAAAAATGTAGTTCGAAATGTATGGAGTAAAAAATTTTTATCAAATGCAGTCAATAAAGAATTAACAACGTCTCAAGCTAAACAAGTCACGACGTCAAAAGATGAGAAGAATGAAAAAGCTTCTTCATCTGATAAAACTCTTGATTCATTTGAGGGAAAAGAGTTTGGGGATGTAAAAAACATGCAAATCAATTGTATTGAAACAGAAGAATTTGAACAAGATAAAAAAAATTGTTCAGTCTGTGATAAAGGAATTTATTTGTTTGAAATGAAAAAGCATTTAGAAGAGTGTCCCGAATTTACATTTAACCAAGAGGCATGCATTCCATCAAATTCTCAAATGAGTGATGATTATGTAATTTGTCCGTGTTGTTATAAAAGAATTAATGAAAGTCTTATTAATAGTCACTTAGATTCATGTTTAACTTTGATTGCATTAAAAGAGGAAGAGGATGATTATGTATGACAAGAGGCATAACAAAATAATAATTTTAAATAAATTTAAAATATTTTTACACACACACACACACACTTCCTCCTTTAAAAGGAGTTGAAAAAAAAAATTAGAAAAATTGATTAAAGTCTTGTGAGTTTGTTATTAATTTAAAGTTATGTTATTATAATTCATTACTGAATTTAAGTTTGTTATAAATAAATTAATGTCAATTTTCAAATTTTGTATTCTTTTTTCAAATATCATTTTCTACCATCCTTTGTAAAGTGGAAAAAAAAAAAAAAAAAAAAAAAAAATTACTAAGGATTTTGTTTTATTTTTCAAATTGTAAAATTATTTACCTACATGTCTGTCTATGAAAATGTTCAATAGTAAAAAATTTCCAAATGTTTTGCACTAGTTATTCCCTCTAGTTTTTCCTTCAAACAATTATTGAAATTCTACAGCTCTTGATGTCTCATTGATTTAGAAAAACCTGACGTTTTCTAATGGATAACTGTTTTCATTGTAAAAGTCATTCTCTCGCAATTCATCTAAGCATCTCAATCATCTCATTATCACCCACTTTCCTTAACATACAAATGCTATTCGGAGACGTTTATTCGTGCCATCTCAAGTTTTTAATCAGATTAATTGACGAAAACCTTATTTTATTTCATTTACTTTTCTTCTACATTAGACTCTTCTAATAACATTTTCCTGTATTCTGGAATAAATTTTATTTTTGTAATTCCGAATGTCGATAGCTGTAACATTTGGCGAATCTTTTTGAATAAGAATGAGAAAAAATTTTTTCAAATCTACGCTGGGGTCTCACATTCAAAAAGTGACAAATAATAGCGAACAAATTTCATTAATATTTATTTTGATTATTAAAATAAAAATTTTAACTTTTAATTGTCAAAGATAAAATTTAAATATTTTTAACGTATAATCAATCGCTTTGACTTTTTTCATTTTTCATATACTGCAACGAACTTTGAGTATAATAAAAATTTTTTTTTTAAAATTTTTTAAAAAAATTTTTTGTTAATTTCTAATAATAAAAAATTTTTGGAATAATACGATTGATTAATATAAAAATAATACTTACCGATTTAAAATTAAATTAATTTTAAATTAATTTAAAAAAAAAAAAAGAAAAAAAATGACACAAGTTGTCGTTGTAAGTTTATTTTAAACTGTGTTTTGAAAAGAGCTCAATTAGGTTGGCAACTCTGTTGAAGTGGCACTAGTAAAAATTAATACTTTAACGATGAACCATCCGATTGCCCATGTGTTGATATTTGCTACTACTGGTTTTGAACGAGTAATATTCAATTAGAAAACATGTCATTTTTCATTAAAGGAAAATATAAAAAGGAAAACAAAAAATTTAAAAATATAATAAATAACAGTGAATCGAGTAATAAAAGCAACAACAAAAGGAAAAGACCAGACGAAGAAATAGATAGTGACTTAGAAGACGATTTAACTCTTCAAAATGATTATAAACATTCTTCGGATAGCGAAATCGAAGAAACTGTTCAAGAGAAACGACTTCGATTAGCTCATACTTACTTAAAAGAAATTGAATTAAAAGAAAAAGAGCGGTTGGAAACAGAAGATGTAGATAAAAATTTAATAGCGCAAAGATTGAAGGAAGATGTTCTAGAGAAATTCGGAAAGTTGCCGAAAAAGGTTGCTGCTCAATACTCTCACTGTGGCGATTATCTAGTTTTAAAATGTAAAGACCATTCAAGATCCATTACGTGTTTGACAGTTTCAAGTGATGATACGTACATTTATTCCGCTTCCGATGACTATAGTATAGTTAAGTGGTCTTTAAAAACCCGTAAAAAAATACTTACGGTTAAAAGAACAGATAAAAATGGACACAAAAAAAAAATATTGTCATTGGCTTTGACTAGTGATAATAAATATTTAGCCAGTGGAGGCCTTGAAGCTAAGGTTAATATATGGAATCCGGAAGATTTAACTCTTCTACATGTTTTTTCAGGGCATAAAATTGATGTTACAGGGTTGGTGTTTAGAAAAAATACACATCAGTTATTCAGGTGCTTATTTTTATTTTTATTTTTCATTTATACTTTATTTTAAGAAATATACGAATTAAATTAATTAATGTTTCGGTTGCAATCATATTGGTAAATTTTTAATCATTAAAAAGTTAATGTTTTTTTTTTTTTTTTTTTTTTTAATGCAATTATTTAGTTGCTCATCAGATAAAAGTATTAAACTGTGGAATTTAGATGAAATGTCTTATGTTGAAACTCTGTATGGGCATTCTAATGGAATAACTTCTATTGATGCATTAATTAGAGATCGAGCTGTAACTTCAGGTGGAAGAGATAACTCAATAAGGATATGGAAAGTTCCAGAAGAGTCACATTTAGTATTAAATGGTAATGTATACATAAAAAGCATGTGCATTATTTCATAAGTTATAACAATTTAAATGATTTTTAATGAGAACATTATTTCAATTAAGTTAGTCTCTAAAGGTAACAAGGTAGTATCATGCAGAAATTTTTTTTTTCTTATAGGTTGTCTAGAATCTATTGACTGCGTTAAACTTTTAAATGAAAATAATTGCATTTCGGGTGGAGACGGTGGAAATGTTTGCTTATGGTCAAATTTAAAAAAGAAACCAATTTTCACGTTAAAAGAAGCTCATGGGAAAGATATTCATAGTGATTCGCCTAATTGGATCGTTAGTTTAGCCACGTACACATATTCAGATTTTTTCGCCAGTGGAAGTTTCAACGGAATTATAAACTTTTACATGTGCGATGAAAAATTCAAATCCTTTAGTAAATGTTTTGAAACAAAAGTAGATGGTAATATTAATTGTATGGCATTCACGAATGATGGACGATATTTAATAGTTGGGATCGGACAAGAACATAGAATGGGTAGATGGCATAAAAAAAAAGAAGTGAAAAATTGTATTTTATTAATGCCTTTAATAAAAAAGAGTTAGTTTTATTACTAATGAAAAAAATTTAATTTAATATATTCTATGTTCATTTAAATAAACCTCGTTTTTATTTATTTGTCTGCCTGAATGTTTTATTTCATAATTTATTTGTAATAAAAAAAGCACCGTTTTAGTTAAAAATGATTCGACTGAAATTAAAAGATTTTAAAGATAAAAATATCAATCGTCAATATAACTTGCCATAATAAATAATTGTGGGAAAAGAAAGAAAAAAAGTGCATTAAATCTTATTCTATCGTTATAACGTTTTTTCCTTGGAAGAAAATTTGAAATCATAAAAACGATTTTTAAAAAATTCATTTTAACAAATTACTAAAACTAAAGTCGAGCCACAAAGAGAAAAATTTTTATATAGGATCGATCAATTCTCGGTATTTTGAACAATTGTTAATAATTATCACAATCAATCGTGAATCGAATAGGAAAAAAAAAAAAAATTTAATTGAGCAACAGAACATCTGTTTCTTAGACTAATCTTTAACTCTAAATTAACTCTTTTTTTTTTTTTTTTTGATATATTTAATTCTACGAGTCGATCGTTTGGAATGGAATAAGCAAAAAATAAAAATATAAGAATGCATTAATGGAAAATGTAGTCGTTTCATATCGGTTTATTTATTTTAAACGGTTTTTTTTTTTTTGTAAATAAATATTGCGCGTAGTAATTAATAATTAAAGATCAGTCTTTTAAATTAAAAAATACCATCGAGTGTTATTCAAATTATTATTTAATAATTATTATTATTATTATTTATTTATTTTTATTAAACTTCTACTCCTAAATCTTGAACTCCGGTTTCGGCTATCGGTATAAATTTATCATCTATTTGAACTAATAATATTGTTTTATCAACGTTTGATCTTTTTGCTGGATCTCCGTGATTTGGGATCCAGCGATGAACTACCTACATAAACAAATAATTAAATAAAACTTTTATGTGATAACTAATAAATTTTAAAAAACGTTTTTTAATGAATATTTTAGTAGAAAACTTATGTACGTATGACTCGACTTTAAACAATTCAAATAATTACCTCCGTCTCTTGGGTAGTTATGAGGTAACTTTGCAAAAAAAAAAAAAAAAAAAAACTAAGAAAGTAATTTAAAATTTATGATAAAATTTTCTTACTTGGCCTTCCATTCCCGCATCCGGCAACCAATCTTTCCAATATGATCTTCCTCCTTTCATTCTCATTTCTTCGTCCGGCCACAAAACATCTATTCGTCGGCCAAGATTAATCGCATCGTAAACAAGAGTCGGTTGAATAATCTAAAAATAATTTTTTTTTATAAAAAAATTTTAATCTTATTACTTAAAGAGTTAAAAAAATTTATGAAACAAATGATAACTCACTCGAACTCTCTGGTAAATTTTTTCTTTGGTTTTATTATCATCAGAAAAATTAGGTGAAGAACACACCGTCATTTTATCCCTTCCTCTCCTTTTATCTTTTTCGTCTTTTTTATCTTCAATTTTTTTATTCAAATCTTTATCCTCACGATTTTGCTTTTCTTTAAGAAATGTAAAAGAAGTATCTTTTTCGCGAACAAAACAATCGTTCTTTGGTATTTCAGTCGATGAAAGTAGTCCTAAAAAAAAAAAAAAAAATTATTTTTTATTTTTTAAAATATTTTTAATGTACGATGTAAAAAGTAATTTGCGGACCCGCCAAGCTGGCCAATGTAGCACTGCTGGGTTTTCCAACGGATGCAAAGGATCCTCTTCCGCCAACGGAACCCCTTCCTAGTGAACCTCCTCTGTTACATGAATTTAATTGAATTTGGCTAGAATCAATCGATATACTTCCAGACGTGTTATAACCATGGCCTGTTAAGACAGATTCACACAATTACTACAAGAACTTTGAGTCTCTTGCCCCTAACCACAATATTTCACACATGTACATATTTAACATAAAGTAAATTATTATTATTATTATTTTTTTTTATA
Source organism: Pediculus humanus corporis (assembly GCF_000006295.1). Classification (NCBI taxonomy): domain Eukaryota; kingdom Metazoa; phylum Arthropoda; class Insecta; order Psocodea; family Pediculidae; genus Pediculus; species Pediculus humanus. The sequence continues at coordinate 34,535 of NW_002987456.1, read as the reverse complement.
AACTATTTTGTGTAAAAATTTTTTATGTTAATGATGATTTGATTAATGTTGATTAATAAAATATTTATTTTTGATTACCGGAATTGGTATTAGCAGTATTCATTGCATAAACACCTTCCTGACCAAAAACGCATCCTCCGTCCTCCCTGCTATTAACACCTCCACTTGAACATCCCTGCCTACATCTTTTTCCTATTCTTCTCCATAATTTCAAAGCAAAATTTCTTAGTTTTTTAAAAGAAATGGGTCCTCCGAGAATACTTGTATATTGTTTATTTGTATCTGAATATGATGTTGTAAGAGGAGAAACGTAAATTGGATAACCGATTGGTTGATCGCAAGAAGAATTAATCATGTTGCGCAAAACCTATAAATTTAAATTACTCGTTCACATCTTTAAAATTAAATTTTTATCATACAAATATAAAAAAATTTTGAACCACATATTTTGAATTTATAATTAAACCCATAAAAAAAAAAAGTAAATGGGAAAAAAAATTTTTGGTCAAAAAAATTGCCAAGCAAAGTAATATTAAAGAAGCGGGAATATAATTCCTTACTTGTTTTGCGTTTTGAATGGATCCTCTTTCAGGATTTCTGTTTCTTAGAAAAACTAATTCCTGCTGTTGTCCAGCCCATAATCCTCTTACGCACTCTCGATTCAGTTTTATAACTCGAAAACTAAGAAATCTTTTATTCAACATAATTATCTTGTATTCGTCAGATCCGTCGTCTAGCACATGCCTTAAATAAATAATCATTATGTTCAATTAATATTTTTTTTAAATCATTTATAATGTGTATTATCAAATGAAAAAAAAAAGGGAATTAAATCAAAATTTCACAAAAATTCCCGTTTAGCATTGCAAAATTGAATAAAGATATGGAGATGACGCAGGAGAAATAATTTTCGTTTTAATAATTTAAACACACCTTAAAGCTAACAATGAAGGAGTTCCGGATAACACGGCACTTCTCCAAGCCGGATCTCCCTCGTGAGAAATCACTAAATTTTCCTCGTGGCTGGATATGGCTTGGAATAATGCACTCGGATCTTCATATTCTTCAGGGCTCATGAAATGATCTTGATGTAATTTCAAACTCATTCTCACACCAGGAGCGATTACTTTTAACAAAAATTCCATGTCTACAAATATCCAATCGTCGCGAGCGCTCGTTATTCTAAAATCTCCTTTGAAAAGAGCGTGTAATCCGTATAGGAAAAATTCGACGCTGGATACCGTGTTGTGTGAGGCCGTACCAAGAGTTCTCCGACCGATTAAACTTAATGCCAAACAGAGTAATATTAAAGGCGTCTCCAATGCTTTATCGAGAAGCTAAAATAACAGTTATTTTATATAAGTGTATTTTTAAACGAATTATTTTTCCAATTATTAAAAATTAAAAATCTCATCAAATTTTGAATACAACAGGTTTAAATGATAAGTCGTATGTATAAAAATGAATACTAGGAAAAAGGTTAATTATAACTTATAATTTGCAGTCAATCTATTATTAATTATGAAAACATACCTTTTCCCGTTTTGAGCAGCAATAGTGAATCCATTCTAAATAAACGTTACAAAAGGAATTTTTTGTTATACCCTCGGCGTGAATATCAAAATCTTGATCGATGTTTATATTAAACACTGGATCCAAATCAACGAAAGACCTATCGGCAAACGTTTCTAACGCCTTAAGAATTGTCGGATTTGTTAGCCAACTTTGAAGTTTATGAGAACGAATGCAGAAATAAATTATACTCTAAAAATTCAAATTTTAATTTCATAAAATTAATAATTTTTTAAATGCTATATATATGTATGAATAAGAAAAATAAAATTTTCAATTCTGTTAAAAAAACTTCATTTTTCACAATTAATAAATGTATTCAATTAATTATTTTGTAAAATTTTATATTTATCACGTTTATGAAAGGAAAAAAAACCAAAACAAACCTTAACGTAATATGTGACCAAAACCTTTCTAAAATCAAAGACTTGCAATGTTGAGGCGGCAGAATTATCAGATATAGAATAACCTTCTAGAACATATTTAGAAGCTGTCACTTCCCATGCTAACCATCTTTTAGAAAAAGCTGCGTTGACACTTAAAAGATGCGGAATATGACACGGATCACAACAACAGCAACCTATGGTTTTAACACAAATCAAAACCAATCTTTAAATTTATTAAAAAATTAATTTTTTAATAATAACTTATTCAATAACTTACCATCGTCATCTTCAACTCGTTCTGATATAGCTTCTACCTCACGTTGCTGGCAATAAGTTCCTCGAAATTCGAGTCCACGCATTTGAAAAGTGACCAATCCATTTCCAATTTCAATAATGTGAACAAGACAGTTAAGATAATCAGATGCCAAAACGAAACAATCTCCTTGGCTTACAAGTCCCCAACGTCCTGTAACAAATATACATATATATGTACATAATAATCTTAATTGTTTTTTTTAAAAATAAAATTCAAAAAATTATTTAAAATAAGAAATATTATAAATTTTAGGAGTTACTTTAAATATGTTACGAAAATTTTACAATTAATTTAAAATTATTATAAAAAAAAAAAAAAAAAAGAATACGATGATTATTTTTTTTTTTTTCTAAATATTAAATGCATTACACGAAGCATTTTAATTTACAATCACAACGTAAGCTGAAAAAAATGTTAACAAATTATTAAATTAAACATGATAGGTTTATGAATTAAAAACTAAAATAGTGAACGACATAAATAAATAATTATTGATTCTTAAATAAAAATGAATTACAAAAAATAATATAAAATATTTACCCAATTCCAAATCTCCACATAAACTATGTTGTAAAGATCGGGTCAAGTGTTCATAAAAAATTGAATTTAAATTGTTGTCATCCGATCCTAAATTCCTGTCTATGTGACACGACATCCTTGTATTAGAGTGATCAACTCGCTTTGTGTTATAATCTCTTTCCCAAAATTTTATTGGACGAACGTAAGAAGTAAGAAATATGGCACTACCTAAAAGTTAATTTTAAAAAATAATTTTTATTTCCTTTTAACAAAACATCAAAAAAAAAATCACATGATAAATTACCAAGAAATGGATTTAAGGGAGCCGAAAGAAATGCCGAGAGAGCAGCTTGAATGAAAAGCATAGCCGAATGAGGTACTGAAAAAGGTTGAGCAAATGCATGAAAAGCTGATCCCCATGTGATTTGCCAAGGTGCGATATAAATTACAACAAACTGAATCTGGTCGAGAGAAAAAAAAAAAAAAAAAAATTTCACGATTTTCATACTATATAATGATTCTCAAAAGTAAAAAAAAAATAGTAAAATGGTTGTTTGAATCAATCTTAACTCTAACAATCTTAAGTTTTATATACCTTCAATAAAAATTCGTAAACTTTTGAAAATACTATGCCAGTAAAAAAGTAATCAACCAGAAAAGTTTCACTGTACGAATAATAATCGAATTCAAAAATCAATGCTGAAAAAACAACAATGAGATATTGTTGAGAAGTGTTAGAAAATGCACTTCGCATTATTTTTAATCCGCATATGCTAGTCACTAGAGCACCCAGAGGAACGCCAAACTTATGGCAAATTCTAGGTCCATCATAAGTTAAAGTTGCTAAAACTAATACGGGATACAATAAATTTTTTTCCAAAAAGCACAAAACGACGTATGTCTGCAACAAAATCATGTAAAAGTTTTTCAATAAGAAAAAAACAAAAATTATTATTAATTTTAAACGTAAAATATTCACCTCTTCAAACCACATAACTCTCGCTGCTTTTCTTACTTCAAACTGAGCATGTTCGTAACCCTTCAAAACCGGCTTCGCTAAGCATAGCCACGGAAGATGTTTTCTCATTTCCGGAACGACATAATGAAGAACAAATCCAGAGCACCCCGCAATGCCCCATAATATCTAAAAATAATCAATAATATAATTATAACATAATAAAATAGCATTCATATGTATTTTTTAAAGACAAATAAAAATATAGATATTACGCACAGGATTTAAATCCGGTTGTAAAATAGTGAAAAGAGTGGAGCTGTGGATTCCAAATACTAAAAGACCCACGAACGTACAAATTATGGCATCATTTTTCAATCGAGCATTTACAGTTCGTTTTAGCTTTTGAGGAAGAGGATCGACAAATTTGTCTTCTTTATCACACTCTTTTTTCTCACCGGAAATTACAAAACTGTTGCAACTGCTATCGACATTTTCTAAAGTTGCAGATGAGTTTGATCTAACATTATCGTCTCTTATTTTTAATATTTCATTGGATGAAGGATTACTGCTGAGTAATAGATTATTTTGACTGTTTCGATCCTCGCTTTTCAAAGAATCGTTAACTGATTTTTCGAGTTTGTTTTTACTTAATTCACTTTCCATTTCATTCAAATGAATTTTATGTTGGAGTTCATCTTGAAAAAAATATTCCTTTACTATTTCCCAAAATAAAGTTGGGTTACTCGTCGACCGAGACAAATGGTAGCTAAACGAAATTAAAAGACCACAAAAAATAGAAAATAAAATGTGCTGACTCGTTTTAGTTTCGCTTAAGGCACCGTAAGCAAAACCGTATATAAATGCGGAGACAATAATACTGCGAATCACACAATAAATTGCTCCGACCAAACTCGACATCGCATTGCCTCCAAACAAATGCACATCCAGCTGTTCTAAAAAATACAGGCAAAAGGTATTGATTTGAGGGAAAAACCCCAAAGTGAACAAAACGGGGAAAAACAAGAGTAAATTAACTAAACAATCTCGAAAAATTCTTATAATATTGCCATTATCGAATTGAATACTGTAAAATTGAAATGATAAACTTGTTTTTTTATTAAGATAAGCGGTCAATGATAGAATTAATAATGAAATAAGGCAAAAATAAATAGCTCGAGAAAATACAACGATTCGATTGTAACCGTGAGTGGGAGACGTGGCATCGGGTTGAACGCTTTTCAATAATGAATATTGACATCCTGCCAAGGCAAAACAAAAAAGAAATGCAAAAAAATCGCGATAAAATCCATAATTCAACAATATTATGCCGCATAGAGAAACTAAAATTGACAATAACAAAGAGATAAATATTTCGAAAAAAGTTAGATTTCTATCTAAAAGAGCCATTAATTCCAATCTGTCGAATCGAATTTTAACATAATTCCACGGAGTGTAATGAAATTTATAATATCGTTTTGGTTTTCTTTTAAGCTCCACATTCACATTCATGTCGTCAAAATCAAAGAGCCACAAATGATTTGAATCGCTTTCCTCTTCGCTTATTCTTTGAATCGGTCCAACAGGTTGAGAATTTTCCAAAATTTCTGTCCTATCGAAAGATGTACTTTGTCGATGGTTATCGGGAACAAAGTCGTCGGCCGTCAATCCTAACGGTGAACATACAGGTCCTACGCTATTCACATTTTCTTTTTGATGAAAATTGATTTTGACTATTTCTTCGTTTAAATTATAATTTTTCGAAACAGTTTTATCAGGCAAATTAACTGCGGCGGCGGTTGAGGTTGCGATTGCGGTATCTACGGAAGAATCGATGGGGTGGTATTAGCTCCAGAAAATTAAAACATTGTCGCAACAAGCTTATTAAAACTATTAGCATTACCAATGTTATTGTTTTTGTCATTGTTATTATTATTATCGTTGTGAGAAATTTCGCCAACATTTGAATTCAGATTTGAATTGATTAGATATTTGGTTGAGTTTGAACAGCTAGCTACACTTGTAATATTCTGTTGTTCTGCACTAAATCGTTGTTTATTATTAGAAGAAAACGATTTATGTCCATTTTTTTCTAATGTACAATTTGTTTTATTTAAATAAGATTTACTTTTACTAGGAGGGGAACATTTCATATTTAAATGGCAATTAGATTTCCAAACATCCAGTAAAATTTCCGATTTTGGAATGTTTCTGGTTAAACAATGCTCGTTATCAATTGTTTCCTGAGCAGAAGACGAACTTTCACCTATGTCATCGATCGTATGACTACAACTGGAATTTTTAAATGTGCCTTTGAAATTGTTAAAACACAAATAATTTGTTCTCTCTAAACCCTCGTCGAAAACTAAATGACTTTCATTTTTAAATGAAGACATGTTTTGATCACTATCATTACAATTAGATTCATTGGTTTTAAAGTCATTCATATTTTCGCTAATTTTAGATAAAAAATTTGAAAATTGGCATAAGTTTGTGTTTTTATTTTCAAATTTGTTCATGCACTTCTCTTTTCCGTCCTAAAACGATAATAACGGTTTTTAATTATGTAAAAGTAAAATGAACAATCTAGATTAATAATAATAATAAGTAATTTTACCCAGAGACACGGTAGAGAGCTTATTGAAATGTCGGTACTCAAGTTCGAAGTGTTCGTTTCTGAATGTGCATTCATAATCGAAGCAAAAGCCGTCAAAGGAGTAGAAACTCTTGAAGACCTACAAATTCTAAAATGTATCGAAATAATTAAAATAAGGTAAAAATAACATTAATTTCAATTGTATAAAAAATTTCTTAAATAATTTTCACTGATTGTTACCTTTGTCCCCTGTTAAATCTTCGACTTCTTTTTTGCCTGTTTCTATTAACATACTGCAACATTTTTTGTTCTCTCATATCCGCCCTTTTTTTCGTGGTACCACCACCACCCTGCGCAGTAGGCATTGCGTATCCATTGGAAATATCCTTTCTTGTGGCTAAAAATGCCGTTAGCAAAGGAGATGCAGGTGGATGGAAGGAAGAAAGTAAAGAACTTAAAGGAAGTAAAGAACTGAGTTCCGTTGTTGAACTTCTTGACGAATCATAAGTTTCTTTCAATAAATCATTTCTATCACACAAATGCCTGTCACATTCAACGCTCAAATTTTCGTTCTCAATCTGAAATGAAAAATATTTCATTTTTGAACTTGGTAGTTTAACAAAAAAAATTAAAATCAAAAAAGAATGGGTTTGATATTCAATACCTGAAAATTAACATTATCTTCTTCCTTTATCGTTTCTTGTTCACTTTTGATCGTAGGAATTTTACAAGAAAATGAGTTTTTGATTTTTTTGCTTTCTAAAGGATAATCGTTACTTGAAATTAATCTTTCATTCGTTAATAAATTTTTTGATGAGTTTTTTTTTCGACAATTTTTCCATTCCATTTCTGTTGCTTGCTTAGCCTTTGGTATAGCGCCTTGCTTGTGAAAAGGTTTTTTATATTCGAGTTTTTTACTTTCATTCGGACCTACCAATAATAATACTTTATAAAAATACATTTTAAAAAATTTACAAATCTCAAAAGCTTTTTTTTATATAAATAAATATATATATATATATATATATATATATATATGTGTGTAAATAAAATTTGATGCTTGTTATATTTAAAACTTACCCTGATCTTTATTTTCTTTGTCTTCGTAATTTTCAAAAAGCCAACTTAAATCAACGTTGTCGTCTATTTTTGCAATTTCTTTTTTTTTAATTAAAATATCTTCCGCACTTCGTGAATTTATTAAATATGTCTTTTGATTTTTGTGACGAAAACACATTTTTCTAGTGTCCACATAAACTAGGCAAAAATCACATTCACTTATATTTTTTAAATGTTTGTTTTCTAATCGATTTTTAAAATCATTTTGATCTACCTCATCATTTTTATTTGATAATAGTAAACTTTGGTTTTCCGCAGAGTTCAATAACGAACGACATTTATTTTCTTGACTTAATAAATCCGAGTTTTTTTTACTACACAATTTTAAAGAGCAATTAGACAGTTGTTCCTCTATAAAACAATTACATAATTTTTCACTATTAGTTTCCTTTATAGCCAAACAATTTGATGAATGGGTAAAGCACTTATTGCAGGATTCCAAATTCAGTAAAAGAGGACTTTGAGATCCGCAGTTATCGCTAGAATCCTCATCGGAATCCGTTGGTGATTTGAAATGACACTTTAGACCATCTTCAATTGGGATGCCCACATTAAAATTACTTAAAATTTCTTGGCTTTTGCAAGTTGTCTTTGTTGGCTTGGTATTTATTATTTTTTGAAAATAATAATTCTGATAATTCTGATTAAAATAATCCGGCAACGACCCTAAAATTCATGACTTGTGTAATTATATTGCATCAAATAAAATAAATAATTTTAAACAACTAAAATTAGTATTTTTCAATTGTTTAATTAAAAAAATGTCCTGCTGCCTATAACTGATTTCTCATCATTACCTTCAGTAAGTTTTTTTAAATTATCATGTGTTTCATCAATGTCATAACAATTTTTTTTATCAGCTACGCTTTTACTTAAATTTTGTTGTTTCCAATATAATAAACCTGCAGTCAAAAAATTAAAAAATCAAATTAACAAAATATAATATGATTTCAACAATGCTAAATTTTTCAGAGATTAATTAAAAAACAAAAATATTTTCAAAGTATATATACCTTTTCCTGATGATGTGTCACTGACATTTTGCAAAGGTGTTTCCAGAGACCCTGCATTGACAATTTTACTCTCGTTTATACATGAATTCAAGAGTGAATTTTCAAAGGAACATTTTGGGGGTGCATCATCTGATTCGAGAATTCTATTTTTTTTTAAATAATCGGTATCATGTTTTGGATTTTCACAAAAATCTATAAAACAGTTTTTACCAGTATTATCACAACAGATATAACTACTTTGAGAATTTGCTGATATTTTTTTTATATTACACATGTTGATTGTATTTTCTTTAAAATTTGATATCTGGCAGTCTGATTGTGACATTTTGTATTCCTTAGATAATTCATCGAAACTTTTTTTTCTGTGTTTTGCAATGTAACAATCACTTTGAGACATTTCAAAATCATCTCCTTCAAAATCCGAAATCCTTTCATCATTTTTAAAACTTAAATTGTTATTCTTAGATTTATGCTTATGTCTTGAAATTGAAAGCTCTAAATTTAACGGCTGTGGAAATTCGACCAATTGATCTTTAAATTCTTCTTTCAAAATTTGAATGTTATTTTCAATGTTGATATTTTCCTGGAATTCTTCCAATGACTCGGAACTATTTTTTCTGTGAAAATCTACTTTAAAGTCTATAGTGTTTGGTGTTGGTCTAGCTGAGCACTCTGATGAAATCCTCCTTTCATCACTTGCATTTTCACAAACTGAACCACTACTAATTAAAGTTGGTACTTTTTTTTTACTTAAAACTTGAAGTTCAATCCCTTCATCTTCACTAAAAAAAAAAAAAAAAAAAAAACAATTCAATATAATGAAATATTTACACACCATCATTAAAACACAAAGCAACACAATACAAAAATCAAAAAGCATACACAATATTCTTCATTTTTAAAATTCTAGATCTTTTCTTTTGGCTTTCAGGTAAATCTTCACCAGGTAACATTTCTTGTACACATTCAGCAGAGTCAAAAATTTTGTGAAGTCTGTGATTTAAAAACTTTAGCACAGTAAAAATACTTCCGATCAATCCGCAATAGAGACTGTAGATAACAACACTCGGAACGAAATACTAAAACAAAATATTTTAACTGTAGTTACCTTTCATCTAGCTAAACCACTGAAAATTTTAGATATTAATAAATGAAATATTTACACACGTAACACAAGTCTCATTGTTTTATTCATTAAAATTTCAAAGCTGTAGTGTAATTTTTAAAATTTTGTTATGATTTTAACGATAAAAAAAAAAAAAATGAAATTATTGTGATTGATGAAAATTAAAAACAGTCGTACTTACTAAATGTAAAACGAAAGGAAAGCAGAGAAGAAAGAGCCAAAGGTATAAGTGAAAAGTGTTGCAAAATACATTTTGACGAAGGTCATAAAACCAGCCCCCTGTAAGAGATGCCCAGACTCCTTGTTGAAGAATTTCAAGCGTATGAGATTCCATTTTTAAAACTGAACATTTTTAAAATCTGATCATTTAAAAATTTTATTAACGTTTCATGCTAAACAGAACATGTTCGGCCATTTTAAAAAAAATGCTCACGTGATTCTATCACGTCAAAATTTCAATCCGACACCTTTAGTGTTATGTAAAGATCTGTCAGTGTAACACAATTTTATTGGTACTAGTGCTTTAACCTAACATCTAAAACAAATTAATATGAAATAGTATTGGATAGAACATTATTTGTATCGCACGTAAAATACAAGCCTCTTGTAAACCATTAATATTTTTCTCACAGTAGAATAGAATTACGAGTAGAAGTGACGCAATGTACGACATTAAAATGGCAACCGTGGTAATTTAGAAACAAGACAGCGTCTATCTTTTCTTAAATTAAAAAATCAGTGTTTATTATTTGTGTAATAAAAACTAAGATTAAAAAAATGGAAAACCCTGAAGGAGTGTTAAATTTATTAGATGAATTTGCCAAGTTAAAGTCGAAAGAAATCCCTCACGACTTGGAGGAATATTTATCGTACGTTGCGACCTCGGGGGATCCGGTTTATCAATGGTCATTGATTAAATCTTTGTATCGGCAGAAGCTAATAAACGTTATAACCGAATTTTACGAGATGTGCCCAGTAATGGATATTCCACGATGTCCAAATGTAGATCCTTTCAATTACGAAACCATGAAGAACAGCTTATTAAAACGGTTAGATTCGTTTTCCAGTGCTCCGTTTACAATACAACGATTATCAGAGTTACTAACGACACCGAGAAAGCAATACAACCGCGTTGATAAGTTTATGCGTGCTGTGGAAAAAAATATATGGGTAGTAAGTACGAGAGAACCTGGATCTCGAGACCCGATCAACTCCCAAGAATCATCAGCGAATATGGTAAACGGGGTAACAACACGTGTCTGTGTCACAGTAAAACATCCTAAAAAAATCAAGTCCATTGAAGAACGAATTAAAAGGTATTTATTTATGTTTTGTTATTGAAATTGATTTTTGCAATGAGAATCTTTTAAAATTTACTTTTCGGTATTGAGCATTTGGCAGTTTATATTGTTTTGTGCATCATTTAATATCAAATTTTTTATTTTTTTTTTTAATCCAAGACAGAAATTTATGATTTTGCCATTGTTTTTAACTGTATAATTAATTTTACCATAATTGTTTTAGTGAAATTTTAAATTTTGTTAATAAAAAAAAAAAAGGATACATTTACCAGTGTGGACACTTTCCTGTTTTGACTCTGGAATGTAAGTTTATTTAAGGAAAATTATTTGAACTATGATATAATTTTCAGCGGTCATCCTCAATTAATTGATGATGAGGAAGAAGAGGAGGAAGAGGAAGAAGATGTCGATGAGTATGAACAAATGGAAGAAGAAAATAATCAAGAAGTGATTCAAAATAATGAAACAGATGATTCTTCTTTACAATGCACATCTGTAAAAGATCTAATCGAAAAATATGAAAACGGTACAATTTTTTCAAGCACAGAAGAAGAAAAATCTGAACAATTTGACGAATCAGCTTCTACTCCAAATATAAATTCTGATACTTCATCTTCTACCAGTGCTGTACCACCGACCACTACAGCTTCAGAAACAAGTTCCATAAATTCCGAGACCACCTCTAACTCGACCACAATTGATATTTTATGCAAGGATTCTTGTGTTCTATCTACAAACATAGTATCAGACTCTAATGAGACAGTTGAGGCAAAAGAAACATTGGCGGAACTTGAAAGTTTAAAGGATTCTATAATACATTTACCTGATTCATCAGTTGAAGAAGAGAGTAATAAGGCAGTTAGTGCATCCAAACTGATTTTATCTTCCTTAGAAAATAAATTTGAAGATGAAAATTCTGATAATTCATCATTTAGCACCAATTTAGAAATAGCTGCGGATGATTCAACAGTTATAGACCCCGTCTTATGTGTAAATTCAGATTCTCTTACAATGAAAGAAAACATATTGCAAGCCACTGATGAAACATCTTCAATAAATGCAAGTATGTCTATAGACTCCTATGATAATAATGTTCTCGAAACACAAACTGATACTATACCTGATCTCCAAGAAAATGTCGACAATGATGTGAAAAAATGAAAAATTAATGAAACCCTTAGAAAAAAATCACTTTTAAGCACATTGATTGAATAATTACAAATTTTTTTATAACGGCTTAATAATTATTATTTAATAAATTAAGGCTGACTCAAGAAATTAAATAATTTTTTTTTTTTTTTTTTTTTTAAAGTAATTAAATATTTTTTATAACAAAAACCACAAATTTGTGATAGGGGTTAGTTTTATTTAAGTGAAGCATGAAATCACATTTTTGTTTTGTGCCACCTATTTAAATATATTTTATACATTACACGAGTGGAATGATTATTTGCAAAATAAACAATTACTTAAAAACATTTTCGGGCCTAATTTTATTTTTAATGTTGTCGACGACAACAATTAAAAAAATAATATAAAGTTTTATATCTTTTAAAATTAAACGGTTACTTCTTCTCTTAGCATTTTACTATTCCCTATTCTGTTTGATGTGAAACATTTTAAATATTGAAATTTACATTATTTTATAAGATTCGTTTTATAATAATTTTTTTTTTTTTTTTTTTATCGAAAAACACAATAAGTATTTTACAGTTTTCTAGGCTTGGTCAATGAACACTATTGAATTATTTTTTAATAGAGCCACAAATAAAAATAAATAAAAAAATTTATTTGAAAAACAAATAATATACACCCACATCAAAAAAAACAATAACATTAAAAAAAATTACGTGTGTATATATATGTAGCGAATGTCCAAAAATCACATTACAAAAATATAAAATTTTTTTTAGTCATTAAAAATGGCGTTTTCAAATTAAGTACTAAATTTTTAAATGCCGTACATTCATGTAAAAAAAAAAATTTTTTTTTTTTTTAAATATATATATATATATAATACTGACTAAACTGTTTGATTTTAAACGGAATGTTTTAAAACTATTCATTTTATACCTTAATTTTGTATTTTAAAATATTGAGTACTTTTTTTTTTGAACCATTATTGGTTGAAATAATTTAACAAATAATATCAATACACTATCACGCACGCAAACAAACACACACACTCGCACGCACATACGTACAAAAATATTTATAGAAAACATTGGCAAGGCACAAATTTATAGATATTATTTTTTTTTTTTTTTTTTGTGATGTAGATTTGCTATTTCAGTTTTCATATTTACACTAAAATAAATATTAAATTAAATTAAATAACGATTTTTTTTTTCTAAAAATAAAATTGATTAGAAAAATTTAATTCAAATTAAATAAAAATCTCGAGACAAAGAAAACATTGAATTGAATCAACATAGGATTATCATATTTAAAACATATAATTATTTAATTTAATTTAATGAGTAAAATTTAGAAATGATCAAGAGATAGTAAAAATAATTAAATAAAATTGCACCTATAAAAACCTATTTAAAAACATGTCCTTAACGTAACAATGATGATTAAACTCATGCAATTTGAAAACTGTATTTAATAAATATGTTTAAAAAAAAGTAACATTCGCATTTACTTTTACTACCAAACCATAAATAAATTCGCGGCCATTATAAAAATAAATAAAATAAACTTTATTTACATTTATTATTTCCTATTAAAAATATATATGTATTTATATATATTATTTCATTAAAATAAAAAAAAAAAATTTTAATTATTTCTATACGAAATCGGTTTTGAATAAATAAAATACTGAAATAAAAAGTATATGATGCACAAAATAAAACGAAATATTAAAATTTAAGTTAATCAATCATTTCACGATGTGTATAAATGTTTAACAAAATATACTTAACAGTTATCTAAGGTAGATTATAATTATTGTACGCTAAACTTTGTTTAAATTTGATTCATTGATAATTATTATTAGATTACAAAAAAGTTATTTAAAAAAATACTCTTAACAATTACTATGTCTGGAACCTTTCATAAGAGGTACCAGCAAGGCAGGTGGTCCGGCCTGCCTCAAGAAAGGATGTTGTAATAATTCAGAAGCAGTTGCTCTTTGCGCTGCATCTCTTACTAACATCCTTTCCAAAAAACCTTGTAATCTTAGGGAAACCTGCGATTTTAAAATTTAAAACAATTTCGTATAATAAAACTGTTATTAAAAAAAAAATCAAGTAACATGGTACTTACTTTGTGCGTATTTTTTAATTTTGGAGGTGGCATGTCGCGTATTCTTCTCATTGCTTGCAATGGTGGTTCATTAAAAAATGGTGGCTCACCATCGACCATTTCTATTACCATAATACCTATTTTACAAAAGACAAAAAAAAAAAGTTATTTTAAATCTAAATACATTATTATTATTATTATTATTATATTAATTAATTATATTTAAGACAAAAATTTTTTTATTAAAAAGAGAGTAAAATAAAGGAAAATTTAATTTTAAAACACAGTTTTTCTTTTTTTCTTTTTAAATCAAAATAATTTTTTACTGTGTATTAAATTATAAAAATTTACTTTAAACCATTTTCGGAATTTAAAAAAAAAAAAAAAAAAAAAAATTTTTTAGTTGGTTTTTTTTTTTTTGCTTGAATAAAAATTACCTAATGACCAAATATCTACTTCAGGACCGTAGGGTAATCTGGATATCACTTCTGGAGACATCCAATAAGGAGTTCCTACAAGTGATTTTCTTCTAGGCAATTCTTGGGAAACTTGAGCACAAAATCCAAAGTCTGAAAGCTTGACCTAAATAATAAAAAAAAAAAAAAAATCAAAAAATTAATCGATATTTATAGAAAATTATGAATTACTAAAAGCTAAAACACATAAAATTAATAGCCAAGCTAAAACCATTTAAAATTTATAAACTTAATTTATTTTAAAAATTTTTAATCTAAAAAAAAATTTAGCATGTGTTCATCAACACATTGATGGAATTTAGAACTACGATCGTTAATTTTAACATCAACAAATTTGGGTCGAAATAAAAAATTTTTTCGAATTTCGTCTGGCGGATCCGTAAAATACCTTATTTTTAAAATGTATTTGAAAAAAAAACAAGGTAATAAATATAGTTAAAAATTTATACCCTTCCGTCGGCAGCAAGTAAAATTGAATCACTCTTAATATCGCGATGAATAACGCCCTGAGAATGAAGATAAGCCAATGCTCTTAAACACTGTTTGCATACGGTAGCTATTTGTTCCTCGTCCATCCTAGCATGTGTTACTATGTCTGTCAAGGCTCCACCTTCAAGATATTCCATGACCACCCATAATTCGTCATTAACCAAAAAACTATCATACATTTCAACTATGTGAGGATGATGATAGTCTCGCATAATAACAACCTGAAATAAATCCATTTTTTAATTTTCAGACAATAATAGATTTGAAAACATAAATTTAAACAAAAAAAATCTTTTTTTTTTTTTTTTTTAAAACAATAAAAGGTGATATTTGTCATACCTCATTAAAAAGTAATTCTCTTCTTTGTTGCTTTCGTAGATCCATTTTTTTCACAGCTACCTGTCTGTTTGTCACTCTGTCAAAAGCAATACAAACTGTTCCCGTTGAACCTTCTCCAATTTTCATAAATTCTTCTAAATTTTGTCTGGGATCACCGTGACTCACAACCATTTGTAAAGCAGCTCGAAACTAAAACAGTTGTTACCATTTATTAGAGAAATATTAGAAAATTTCACAATAATATTACATGTACTATTTTTATAATTACCTGCTCATGAGTTAATCTTTGCTGATCGTGATGATGTTTCCCATCTGAATTACTTTGTTTTAATAGTGGACCAGAGGAAAAAGAAGGTGCACTTGTTTTGTTACTATTGTGGTTTTGATCAGAAAGTGGCTGCTGTCCCACATTTATATTTTGTACTCCCGTCATAAGCTTCTGTTCAAAATTTGTTGATTGCAAATCCTGATTTCCCTAAATTAAATAAAAAATTAAATTTAGACTTTTCGTTAATCTGCAAATTATTTTTGAGTGAAAAAAAAAAAAATACCTTAGTTAACTGGGGAGAAATGCATGGTTGATGTGATGTGGTGGTTCTCGTTTGCAATTTTGCAGCACCTGTTGGCAAAATCTGAGAATGTCTCGGTCCTCCGGAGGTTGTCAATGCAGACGGATATGCGACATCATTAGAAGCGTGGGATAAAACTGACTACGAAAATAGATAAGTGATAGATAACTTAATGCAGTTATTCTTATAGATATTATTAAATAAATACATTTTTTATTTTTTTAAACAGAAAAATATTTTAGGGGGAAAAAAAAAAAAAAAAAAATTTAGTAAAAAAGTTCACAGTCACTAATAATGTTTTCCAAAAATTTAAAATTAATCTTCACCAAAACACGTCGATAATAGTAATAATTGAATTTTTTATTTATTTTATTATTTAAAAATTCCTATTAATTTTATTTTAATTACATTTTTTAATGGTAACAAAAAAAAAAAAAAGTCTTAATACTTATTAAATAATAAATAATACTAGGCAATTATAGACAAAAGTGTTAGATATTTGTTTTCATTCTAACCTGATTAGATTTTCCATTAGACTGAGGATACATATTATACATCATTCCTTTCACAAAATCAGTGCCATCTGAATTAGGACTTGGAGAGCCCTGGCTAGGCAAGGGACTTGAATTAACTCCTTCTACATTTTGTTGCGATCCAAGAACTAATCCTCCGCCTATCCACTCTTGCGAAGCTGAATCCACTTTCATCTTATTCTCCTGCAACAAGCCATATTTTAAAATGTTTTACATTTGAGTTTATTCAAAATAAAGGCTCCATTAAGAAAATTTAAATTTAATTTCAAGTCTCACATAATTTATATCTCTTTTTGAATTTGAATATTGAATAGAGGCAATGGGTGCAATGGGTCCATTAAATATTTCCCCCTCAGGAACTGAGGGTGGCAAATTGGAATTGTGTTGAAAGTCTCCTCTTCTAAATCTTGGAGGACTAGAAGATCTTAAACTATTACTTCTTGCCACATTAGACGTTTTAGGAATGCCACTTTTTAAATCAACAGGTATTTTGTTATCACCCCTGACTATAGTCTGAAAAAAAATGAGGTAATTAATGTAGTTTTTTAACAACATTTTTAAAAAAAATTTTTAATTTAATGCACATCAATGCTTAACATAAAGCAAAACTTAAAAAAAAAAAATTTAAAATAAATGCTGATATATATTTAATTTTACAATTAATTAAATAATAATAGTAGCAAAATTTATTATTAACAGATTTTATTTTAATCATAACAAAACATTATTGTGGGACGAAATAAAATTATTTATTTGCTCTACACTATTTATCGCAATATTTTTGGTAAAAAAAAAAAAAAAAGATTTCTGGAACATGTTTTCCCTATAATACAATTTAATTACATGTGTTTTTATTTTTTTAATCCTAAATAAATAAATAAATTAAAATAAATCTTTTTTTACATCCATTTCATTTTCATCCTTCAAGTATTATAGTGGGTCAAACTTTTCTAATACTAGGTTTTTTAGGACACTTTCTTTTATCCAAGTTTTCCTCATATTATTGACAATTTTGTTTTACTTGAAAGTGTTCCATGCCTTCAATTCAAAAACTCTACAGTTTTATTTAGGTATTTGAGAATATAAGAAGTTTTAAGGATTTTCAATATTCATTATCCCTTAAAAAGCAGAAAATAAATGTACTTACTTTTAAATCTAATATTTCTGTCGGTGTTATTTCAGATGGATCCACCAATGGTAAAGGGCGGTTACTACTCTTAAGTATTTGATTATTTCCAACTATGCTTGCCCACTGCAGAGGGAGGCCAACATACTTTCCTTCCCTTTTATCAAACCCAGTGTGAACACGATGTTCAAAGTTTGTAGGAGGTGAAATTTGCGGTTTCTTTTTCTTTTTAGAAAACATTGTACACAGTTTATATCAAATAAAACTCAATAATATTAAAATATCATTTAGTATAAAAAATATTAAATTTTTGTAATTAGCATAATAAAAAAAAATCGAGTGTTAATTATTAAGTTTCATTTATTTTATATTTTAAAAAACAAAAAAAAATTCTTCATTTCACTTTTAACCTGTAATTAAGTAAAAGATAAAATTAAAACATTTTTAATAAGAAAAAACATTAGATATCAAATAATCACCAACATTTACTACTATGTCGAAGTCACACTTTATTAAAGTGCAACTTTAAAATATATTTATTTAACAATAAAACATTTGAAATATGACGTACGACCTAAATGTAAAATAAAACGTTAAACTTTATTAAAGCAAATTGAATATTTAAGAGGACAACGTAAGAAAACAACAAACTTCCACCATGTTATATTCTTTCCTCCTGGCGGAAAACATGTGTACTAACGAATAACGGAGAACGAATGAGAATTTTAAATTAGAGTAAACAGTTCTCATAAATATTATTATTTAACAATTATTTCAATCGAAATTAAAATGCAAATTTTTCACCAGTCATTTTTTTATTTTTTTTTAATTTTAAATAAAAGTATCACTGATAAAAATCTTTATTTTTTTTTTATTTGTCAAAAAAAATAATTTTTTTTTTTTTTTTTTTTTCGGGGAATGAACTTTGTGTAATTTAACCGAAAAGATATTTTAACAAATTAATTTTGTTAAGTTGAATCAATCACCTAAAAATTTTCCTTAAATAGTTGATTAACATTTTTCTCAATTTATTTAAAGAATAAAAAGAAATTTTTTTTTTTTTTTTATACTATTATAATTGTTTTAGCTATACAAGTGATGCGTGATTCAAGAAATTTATTTATTTATTTTTATTTTTCATGAGATCGTACAAAATGAAAAAAATGAAACAAAAATGTATTACAGAAATTTAAGAAAAAAAAAAAAAAAATTTCAATGCAGTATTGCAGATGAATTTGATTATGAAGGTTTCTACGATAATTTTAAGCCTTGAAAAACAACAAGTTAGTTTATTTTTTGAATCAAAGTCATAATTTCAATGTGTGACACTAAAATATTCTCATCTGACTGTAAGTTTTGACTTAATATTTTTTCGAATATTTTTAAAAATTAAATTTATTGAACTAAAGTTTATGTAAAAAAATTTTTTTTTTTTTAAACAAAGATAAATAAATCGTTTGTAAAAGATTAAATGAAAATTTACTTTTTATTAGTGTCAGAAGTATCAAATAAAACAAATACCTGATTTTCATCTCATTGATTTTGATATATTGTTGACCGAATCGAAATATCTCGCAAAATCTCGTGAAAAACTCGCGTATTTGTAAATCAGTTGAATTACAAAAATATTTTCATAAACTTTCTGTATTTACATCCTAGGTAATCGAGCATTTTTACTTTTTTATTATAAAAAAAATTAAATTAAATTTTTAAAATGAAAAGTAGTATTTTAAAGGAAAAGTTCTTAATGTTCAATTTAAGAAGAAAAAAAAAAATATATATATCTAGAAAATAAATAAAATATACTCATATTGTATTGGTACATACAGATTTATGACAATAAGAAAAAAATTGTAAGAATTACAAGATAAATAGTCTTTGCTTTTATTAAATTAAATTCAAAAAATATACATGACAATTAAAAATACTTTATTTAAAATCTTTTAATCAAAAAATTTAAAGACCATCAGAATCTCAATAATATTGAAAAAATATGATTGACGATAGTTTATCGGGATAAAAATATAAAATTTTTAAAAAATGAATTAAAACAATTCAAATTTTTATTATTTACGAGAAAAAAAAAAAAAATTGTATATGTTGTGTCACTGTTTGGAGACATGTTAGGTAAAAAAGAAAAGGTGATTTGAATTGTGCGTAAAAACAAATTTTAGATACTTAATATTAGTATTTTCTAATGATAAAATTTAAAAATTTATGTATAAACATATTAAAGCTCATATTCAGAAAAAAAAAAAAAAAAACATTTCATTTCAGTCATGAAGAATCAAAAAAAAATTCTTAAGCTTTGAACAATAGAATGTAAATTTTAAATGAAGTGACTGAGAAAAACTCGAGTATTGAGTATTATTTATTGTAGTTAGTTTATCAGTAATTTTATTACAAATTAATAATAATAATTTAAAAAACTTTAAACTGTTACTCTTCCATCCCGTAGTTAGAAGGCTTTAAACCTTTTTTTTCTAACTGAACTTCATGAACCAAAATCGGTTTTTCACTTCTAGTATGCCAAACTAAAATCTGAAAATATAATTCATGTAATAAAATTATTGATATATGATAAAAAAAATTTAGAAATGTATGTTATCAAATAAAATTTTCATATTGAAATAAGCAATATTTAAAATTTCTATGATTAATCAAGTTTTTCAGTAAAAAAAAAAAATAAATATTTATCACCTTTGAGCAATTGGAGGCCATGGGTTCTAATTCTTCTCTTGTAATAAGTAGACTTAAAAAATCAGATTCTTGGAAACCTCCCTCTGAGCTGTAAGAAAACTTGGCGTCTGGTTTGCTTAAAAAATGTTTGAGCGAAACAGCAAAACCTGCCATGTCGACTGGAAATTTTCTTTCTGGGCGCCAAGCAGCATTAAAACCTACAACTTTTCCCTCTCTGACTAAGGGTTTCTCAACATATAGACCACCAACCAAACCAACGGGCCATATTGAAACTTTTTTGGTTTGTCTCATCTATAAAACGAAAAAAAATATATAATAAATTGTAATATATATTTAAAAATTAATCATAAATTTATAATGTATAGTTAAATATGTTACATAAAAATACTAATTTTTTCATTTACTATTAAGAAATACTATAGCAGTTTTATAATACTGTGTATTTTATGCCCCCATAAAACACATGGAAAAGTAATTTATAAAATAATGCAATAGATTTTGAAAAACTCCAAAACATTAAAGCATAATAAAACTTATTTAAAAATTTAAAAATCCACTGTATATAATATGCAATAATATGATTAATTAACATTAATCGATAAAAAAAAAAAAAAAAAAATATTATTATTTTTCAAATAGAATAAAAACATTTTTAAAAATAAAGGAAATTATGAGTTTTGACTTACTTTCGTGTTCAAAGGAAATAAAATATTTACAGGATGCATTATTATGTTTTCTGAGGATAAAGCAATAGGAACATGTGGGTAACTGGTAGAATAGAATTCTGAAAAAGTGTAAAAAATGAAAATTAAATTGAATAACCATGTAAGTAAATACATATAAAAACACTTTACCAGAAACAACAAAGACAAATTACCTCTTCAAATAGTTCCAATGTGTATGTGTTATCATCATCTGCAAAATAAATAATTCCTCTAATTTCAGGAGATAAATTTTTTCGAATCCATTTTAGAGCTGTGTTTCTCTGCAAAACTCCCCTTGGTTTTGACCACCTTCCTTCCTTAAAGCAAAGAAAATTATTTATTAAAAATTTCTACCAGTATCTAATTAATACTGATTAACATTTTTTTTTATTTTTAAATAACAATCAAAATACTTGTGAATGTTTTAAAACATACATTATCTTTGATTTTCCACGATGGTGGAGTAGGTTGAACCAAGTGTGTATAAGATAATTTTGAGTTTTTGAGTAGTTTAGAAACAAGGGTGGTTGCTTTAGATGCATCTTCAACTACGATCCAATGCAAGTTAGGAACCAGCTTAAAAGTATGAGTAAGTCTAATTTATAATTTTGAGAGAAATGAAAAGAAAGTTAAATAATTTTATTTAAAAATTTTCCTATGGTTTTATTATTTTTTATTTTTTATAATTACCTAGTTAATTCTGCTTTTTGAACAGGTCGTGCGTACGTCGGAGTAATAACAAATATAGTGATTTGTCCATTGTTATTAATTATTTTCATTGATTCAGGAGAAACTTCATAGACTTCGTTACTTGAGGATTTCGAAATAAGTATAATCATTCCCGTAAATAAAGCAAAAAATAATATTAGACATATTTTTTTAAATTTTAACTTATGGCTTTTTTTACCATTTAATAATTCCATTTCGTCCTCAAAAGCTAATATCAAACACAAATTACATCGATTTTATCCATTAAATAAATAAAAAATAATAATACTTTGATCTAACAAAGGTAATACGTTAAAACTACATTTTTGCGACTTGTACAGAAATAAGTAGTAATTCCAGTATTATTATCATTTACAGTGCCTACAACATAATAATTTACTCTTATGTTACATTCATAAATGTTCATTTTGTGACGCTTTACCTGTTATTTATTTGGCTTTGTTTATATATATATACAAATACATATTTATATTTTTACATTTATTACTTTCATTTTAAATTAAAATATTACAATGTGATAAAAATAAAAATATATATATAGTTTAATTTTTTTTTTTTTTTTTTTTTTTCAAAAAATGAAATATTGTTATTATTTTGATTTGACATTTTGTTATAATGATCAGTAATAAAGAAACAAAGTGCTGTTTTTCTTATTGGCAAATTAAAAAAAAAAAATATATATATATATATATCGAATGTCTCAAATTATTCAAAATTGTTATGGTGTCATTTAATCATGGCTGATCTATTCTTTTATGGGTTATAAAAAAAAAAAAAAAAAAAAAAAGAGGTAAAAATTATTTGTGATAATTAATGAAGAGAATTCGGTGAAAGAGGCCGAAAAAAGGTAATTAAAACATTGCGGATTAAAACCAACCGTTACTATTTTTTTAAATTCAAAATTGTAATTAATTAAAATTTTTAAAATCATTAAAATTATAAAATTTGCAGGTTTCGAAATAACGGTAATGGTGGCATTTCCGAAAATGGGTTGACAATGTTTGACCGCGAAGGAGTACCGGAACCAATAGTTTTGATGAATTTAGAATTTTCTAGAAGCATGCTACTGATTTTAACAAACGCATTTTTAAAAATATTTACAGAGGTAACTTTCACAATTTTATTTAATTACTTTCCCTAGAATATTTTATTGTATTATTATATATATATATATATTTTTTTTTTTTCGTTTCAGAAAAAAACTAAACGATCATTCAAATGAAAAGAGGAATAAAGCAAAGCAAGAAATGTTTGCAATAAGGAATAGCAAGAAACATCAGAAAAGTATTTTTAAAATGGTATAATGGCTTTTGAAGGAACATGTCATTTCATATAATTATTTTTTGAAATACACTCATTTTACTTGAAGTGAAATAATATATTCTAAAAATTTTAATCTTGGTTCCTTCAATGATGTGTATTAAAATTTTACCAGGTTATTGTTACTTTTTAGAAAAAACAATAGGTGAAAACTGATTTTTTTGTATTCATTAGTATTCGATAATTAAAACAATAAAATTTAATTTAAAAAAATTATTTTTTTTATAGATCAGGTAGTTTCAAAAATTACATAAGTTAGCCATTGGTAGTGTAAAATCAGCGAACATACACTTTGATGTTTACAGCATTGCGACTACATTTTTTTTTTTTTATGCTTTATCATATTTTGTCAAAATACATTTGATGGTAATTAACCTGTGGAATTGAGGAATGTGATTCAAAACTTTTTTAATTTTTTTTGAAAATTTTGAATGTTTGTAACCAAATGAAAAATTTTTAAAATCACATTAATTGATAAGTATTTGTAATATTTTAAACAACAATACTAGGGAAAAATTTTAACTTTTATTACAGATTTGAAGGAGCAATTGCAATTCATTTCTTTTTTTTGACTGTGTTAATTTTGTGTGAGCATTAAAAGATTCTGTGAAACCAAGATTAAATTGGAAAATTTTTCAATAATTAGAGTTTCCAACAGTGGAACTGGAGAAACTGATTATATTTTAAGAAATTTTATTTAAAATTTCATTTCAGTTTTTTTTTTTTTTTTTGTTGAATTCTAAATGGTAATTGCATCAAGGTAATGTAATTCACCTTTTACATTTATTTATTTATTTTTTCATTAAATAGAAAA